>NW_024884744.1:13072803-13212114 GCF_019232065.1 Centrocercus urophasianus | reverse complement strand
GGAGACGGCGCCGGGGGCGGTGCGCCCTGCTGCCCGCCGCGGGCCCCGGGGCGCCGGGGCGCTGAGCAACAGTTGGCCCCGCCGCCGCCGCCGCCCAGCATGAAAGTGTGCCGGCGGAAAGCGCTGGCGCTTTGCCTGGGCTACGCGCTCCTGCTGCTCCTCGCCGCCCTCAACCTGCTGGAGTACAAGTGGCGGCGGGAGCCGCGGCGCTGCGGGGAGCCCCCGGCCGTCCCCCGCCAGCGGCCCCCTCCGCCGCCGGCCGGGAGCAGCGCTCCGCAGAGCTGGCGGAGGCAGCTGGTGTACGTATTCACCACCTGGCGCTCCGGGTCGTCCTTCTTCGGGGAGCTCTTCAACCAGAACCCCGAGGTGTTCTTCCTCTACGAGCCTGTGTGGCACGTCTGGCAGAAGCTGTATCCCGGGGACGCCGTCTCGCTGCAGGGAGCGGCCCGCGACATGCTGAGCTCCCTGTACCGCTGCGACCTCTCCGTGTTCCAGCTGTACAGCACGGCGGGCGCCGGGAAGAACCTGACGACGCTGGGCATCTTCGGGGCGGCCACCAACAAGGTGATCTGCTCGTCCCCCCTGTGCCCGGCCTACCGCAAGGAGGTGGTGGGCATGGTGGACGACCGCGTGTGCAAGAAGTGTCCCCCGCAGCGCCTCAGCCGCTTCCAGGAGGAGTGCCACAAGTACCGCACGCTGGTCATCAAGGGCGTGCGCGTCTTCGACCTGGCCGTCCTCGCCCCGCTGATGCGGGACCCCACCCTGGACCTCAAAGTCATCCACCTGGTGCGGGACCCGCGGGCGGTCGCCAGCTCCCGCATCAAATCCCGACACGGCCTCATCCGGGAGAGCCTGCAGGTGGTGAGGAGCCGCGACCCCCGCATCCACCGCATGCCCTTCCTCGACGCCGGCCACAAGCTGGGTGGGAAGAAGGACGGCGGGGGCGGCTCGGACTACCACGCCCTGGGTGCCATGGAGGTCATCTGTAGCAGCATGGCCAAGACCCTGCAGACTGCTCTGCACCCCCCGGACTGGCTGCGGGGCAACTACATGGCCGTGCGCTACGAGGACCTGGTGATGGAGCCCATCAAGACCCTGCGGCAGGTGTACGGCTTCGTCAACCTGGCGGTCAGCCCGGAGATGGAGAAGTTCACCCTCAACATGACCAGCGGCCCCGGCTATTCCTCCAAACCCTTTGTGGTATCGGCCCGGAATGCCACGCAGGCGCTGAGCGCCTGGAGGACTGCGCTCAGCTTCCAGCAGATCAAGCAGGTGGAGGAGTACTGCCAACAGCCCATGGCCCTGCTGGGCTACGAGCGGGTTGGCAGCCCCGAGGAGGTGAAGGACCTAAGCAGAACGTTGCTCAGGAAGCCGCGGCTGTGAGCGGGCAGCGCTATGTGGCCGAGCCCCTCTGGGCTGGTGGAAGGGTGGGGGTCAGGAGAGGGTTCTGGGTTCCTCCAAAGACTGCTGAAGGGTAACATGCAGTAGTAACGTGATGATTTCTGGTTGTTTCTTTTTTTTTCTTTTTTCTTTCATTTTTTTTCTTCTTTTTTTTCCTTTTCTTCACTTGCAATGGGTTAGATGTGATTTAAAACAGAAAATAAAGTGGAACTGAAAATGAGTGGAAGCTCCCTTTCCCCTTCTCTAAAATGTCGGGGGAGCCTCCTACCAAAACCTTATTTATGGAGTTTGTGTGGGCTGAAAGGTGATAGCAAAAACTCCGGCACAATTTCTCATCCATTTATGTCTCCCTGGGTGGAGAGGAGATGCCCTTGGGAAGTGATGCTGAAAATCAGGCTTTTGTATGGAAGTAAGTGTTAAGACATGAGAATAACAAACAATAAATGATATTCATTTTTATAATTACCTCAATTGTTTGGGAATTACAGCGTTTCTGATGTACAGCTAGAGGGGAGGCTTGCTTGGAATAGCACCGAGGGCTTTTTTAAGGTTATGGGCAGAGGGCTGGAGTGTAACATTGATGTGTCCGAAGATCGGAGGCTGTTCGTGCACAAACAGGGATGGACTCACAGATGCAGTGCGGGTTCTGTAGCTGTGTCAGAGCAGGCTTCTATTTAACAACTGTCTTTTGTTGTTGTATTTAAAAAGTCTTCAAGTGCCACTGTATTAGCGTCCTAAGAGTTCTGAAGTGTTTGCCACCAGAGCAGTATTTATTTTTGTCTTGATATGTATGCCTGGGAGTCACTGTCAAACAGAAGTGTGACAAAACTGCAGGATTTAAAAAGACATTTATCATACTGGAAACATTAGCATGTGTGAAAACAATTAAAATTATATATATTATATAGTGCTAACAATGCAGTGAGATATTTAAGATATTTCTTGACGTTCATTGGTAACAGGCATAGCAGGGAAGCGTAGAAAAATGCATAAAATGTTGTATTTTCCCCCTTGTTTGAGTGTCTGAGGGTGTGTTTCTGTTCTGAGGAGGGAGAATGTGTGCAGCTGTATGTTCATGGCTGTAATGGAGCTGTGCAGAGCCACCCGAGTGCATGCATCCCGAGTGCTGCGAGGTGCTCGCTTGTGTGAGTTGTCATTGCTCCACGATGGAGCCAGATGGTGGTCTGGCTCTGTCTGGGAGCTCTGCTAAGAGAGACTGTCCTGTTGTTAAACTTGATGAAAAATATGGGGTTTTGCTACTACTTTTATAATTTCCTGAAAAAGTCCTGGTTTAATAAAGATCATGTGATGGTTGCACATGGAAAGTGTGGTCGCCTCGAGTACGTTTTATCTTGGTGGTGGGTCTCTGATTCTCTTTGAAGGCTCATTTTGGAACTTGAGTTTTTAAACAAAAGTGGTTTTGCCAGACTATTCTCATAGGAGCCCGTAGGCTTTTCTACAGGAAGTGTTTCACATTGTCTGTGTGTTGTGCTTTCTGTGAATGTGAGTACGGGTAGAGAAAGCAAAATGGATTTGTGAAAATTAATTTATGCAGATAGGATGCAATAAGTGTGTGTGTGTGCAATTGTTACTGATGTGTAAAGTGTCTGTTTCCTGTATTTGACTTTAAGTTAAACAGATGATAACTGGCTGCTGTGCTATTTGAATTCTTGGTGAAATTTTGGTATTAGATCTTAAACTTGCTCTGAAGAGGAAATATATATCTAATAAACTAGTAAGAAGATCATAGCGTAAGGTTGCCCATACCCTTGCTGAAAGACCAATTCACATGCTCATTCCCTTAGTTCATCACTGTCAGCCTAAACGCATTAATGGTACGGGTCACTGGGAAATGTTATAATTGGCCTGTTAGGATATATTCCCAAATTCCAGATGGAAGAGTTAAAAATGGAAGGGACAGTTAACTTGGTATTCGAAATACAGGCTAAGGTGCAGTGTCCTGTGGAATGTGGTGCTTTGTGTTACTACTGTATGCGTTCTGCTTCGATCCCGAGTGGATCTCAGACTGACTGGGTTTGGGCTGTAGCCTGCTTTTTTCTCCCAGTCGGAGTGCCCTGAGACAGTGCTTGAAAATCCCATCTGCTAATAGAGCACGTCACTTCTTTTTGTCTGTCTGCTGCTTGCTGCATGAACTGCTCATGCTTTTCGTGGCAGCGGCCATGCAGCGCTTGCAGCTCTGCTGCCAGCAGTGCCCAGGGAGGCTGCAGTGCCTCTGCAGAGCTGTGTGCTCCCGCAGGGACAGGGAGCCCAGCTCCTGCTGGGGTGGGTGCTGCGTCTGTGGCATTGGATCTGCTGTCTGGAGTGTGAAGCTTTGATGCAGTTTCTAAATGAGGATTTCACATGGCAGCACCGTCAGCATAAGCTCTTTTAATTTGGGTTCGTGTGTGTGTGCAGAATTCCTTGCTCTCCCCTGCAAAAGTTTTGTGGTTGAGTGATCAGGAATTGAGTTTTGGGAGTCTGAAATAGATAATCCTGATTAACTTAGCTTTTAGAAGTCTCTTTTTTATATTAAAAAGTGCTTCCTGTCATTCTGAGAGAGCGCTGGCTGTGCTTCTCACACTGTATTAGAAGCATCTGCTTCACTTCGATATGAGCGGTGTGTCAGTAGAGTTATGCCATCTGAATCTGGTCCATAATTTGAGCTCCACCTACTACACTGCAGCAGGGAATTACCCAGCACGCATTCCAACTGCACCTGGGCATGTTTTTATGGATGGATGTAGTAATGCAAAGCTTCTTTTGCTGAAATGAAGGATTGCAGGTTTTTTTGTTTAGGCAAAGCTTCAGAAGAATTGAGTGGGACTCTGCCTTTGTACAGTGCTGCTGGGCTGAGCCCTGCCCTGTATGCTGCTCTATTGAATAAGTATTAACAACTGGCAGTTAAAAGAGGCCATTTTTAGTGCTTTTGTATATTCAGAAAAGAGGATTAGAGGAATTAAAACAACAACAACAACAAAAAAACGTTTTGAATTAAGAAAATGATAGAGGAAAAATAGACTGTGAGAAAGATTATGGACGTGCTTCCAAAGATCTCTGCCTGTTGTTGGGAAGACGTCTAGCAGAGGTTGCAGTACTTAAATAACACTCAACTCTTATGCTTAAAAATAATGCCTGTGCTTGCTTTTGGTTGATTTAATTACAGCATGCTTCTTAAGCTGGAGATAGTGCTTGTATTAGTGAAGAATCAATAACATAAATGAGATGCTGAGTGCACTAAGTTGCACTGAATTGAGATGGAGACCATTTTTAGGACTTGGCATGTTATTTTGATAGAACAAAAAGGTCAGCACTTGACTATGTGCTGTTTTCTGCTTCTGACAAATACAGAAAATTGTAGAAGCATTTTTAATGGTCATGATTGCTACATGCACAAAAGCACGGGGAAACCCTCTGTCCTCCAAACACTGAATCAATTTAAAACACAAGATGTGCAAAGTGTGCAAGTTGCAACTTACTAAACAATGATAAAGGAAAAGATGGTTGCATGAGGTATCTTCGGGTCTTTCTAACAAAAGGAAGAAGTACTTGTTCTGACCACTTTGTACTTTGTCAGGTGTTTGACTTCACACTGTGACTGGGAAGAGGAATGGAACTGACTTAATTTAAAACCACAAACCTTGTTTTTCAGTTACGAATTGAGCTTGGGTCTCCAGAGATGAACCACTGCTGGCTGTAATCAATTCTGAAACAAGTATTTTTCATCCCTTAGGCTATGAGAAGAAGTCTGGTTTAATTCTTATTTCTCCCTTCAATTTTTAATTTATGTAGTGTGTTTTTAAGTGTCTTTGAAAGCAAAGGGGGTTTCACATGAGCTTCTGCATTCTGCAAGGGGTGATCTTAGAGACAGTGCTTCAGTTTTACTCCTGTGCTTCCCTCAAAATGCAGACATGAGTCTCTTTGGACCAATGAAAACCAATTGTGTTTTGTGGGGCTGCTTAACGTATAGATGGAACACTGGGCAAACGCTGCCTGCTCTCATCAGATGGATCACAATTGTTCTCACTCCAGTGCCATTTCAATCAAAGGTGTTATACCAGGAGAAATATTACTCTGCTGGAATCATGTGTGTGAATAGAGCAAGCAGATTTAATGTGAAAGCTATAAGAAATCGTGAGACTGCCTGCTCTTGTTGTGTCCATCTCTGATAGTGCTCTGGTAATTGCCCTGACGGTCATTGGACGTGGTTCGCATTTTGTATCAGAGTTCCTAAGAAAGATCTACTGAAAATGTGGGCATGTATTATAAAATCAAAAATACATGTGGTATTTCAGCAATATTCACTATAGTACGTACACGTACAGGGAAATAGATGTTTTACCTTCTGTCTTCATGTTCACTGGTATCAAATGAGTTATTAACGTGTTCCAATAGGAACTATTGGCTGTCAGGATTTCCATGATTCTTCACATAAATTATCAGCTCTGCAAAGAAAATGCATAGAGCCTATAGAATACAGACTTGTAACTTTGCAAGTTGGAAAGCTTCCATGTGTTTATTTTTTGGAGAAGTGGTTGCAGCTCTTCACATCTGTGCATCAAGAGATCAGGAAAGGATCACAAGAATATATCTGTATAACTGAGTGTTTAACATGTGGATCAATGCAAAAATATTGTCAATGTGAAATATTAAGGTGCTCTATCTTCCCTTGATGCACAAAGGGCCAGCATCCACAATACCACAAAAGATATGAAAATAGTTTATAAATGGGAGAACTAGGACTGTAGACTCATCTACTTACTCAATGAAACACAAAACATGTAAAATGCATATAAAGATTTATGTAGCACAAGGAGGGACCTCCCCAATCCACTGACACAAGTGAGATTTTGGCACCCGCTTCACTGTCTACCATAAGAATATTCTTATTATAAATGAGGTGGTGGGAAGGGAATTGAGGTTGAGCAGTAGATCACCATCTCTTTGTTCCTATCATAAAAGTTGGTAAGTAGCCAGGACAGCCTGCAGATACCACAGGCTGAATATAATAGCATTATTCTGAGGAGTTTTGAATGAAAATGGGTCTTTCCTGCTTGAAAAAAGGATAAAGATCTGATTGGAGGAACTCTCCAAATGAGAAATTATTAATAAAGCACTCTGAGTAAGGCAGGCTGGTAGCTGTGCTGAGCAAACTTTTTCTAATGACATTAGTGGGAGCTGAAGTTGCTAACTGGACCCTTATAGTTACCATTGTAAGGGCTCTAAAGATATTAGTAAGCTTTGAGTAGGACATTCAAAGATGCCTTCACATCATGTTCATTGGAATGCTGGTATCCTGCAGGAGTTGGTGGAAGCTATATTTCAGGGTGCTTCCAAAAATGATGGACTCATAAATGCACATTGGAAGAGGACTCAGAATGTTTCAGGTCCAAACTTTTGCTTAGATCGGGGTCAAACCAGGTTACTCCAAGCTTTATCCTTGTGGGCCTTGGAAGACTGCATGGTCCCTGAGCAATCTATTGCTGTCCTGATGGTGTACCACGATGCTTTGGCACAACTGTCCCCCGATCGCTAATTATGTTACATAAACTTCTTGTTGGCTGCTGCTCAGCTGTTTCAAAGGGCCAGCAGCAAAATGGTTAGCAAGTCTGTGGAAAAATTCACAATTAGAACACTGAGACCAGCAATGTCCCTTGTTTTACCCATGAGCAATAGAGAGGAGAGCAGAGGCAAATAAATTCATTTGGAAGAAAGGAAAGGAATGCAAAGCAGAGCCTACCAGAAGTTGTTTTTTTTCTCTAAGAAGGAAGAGACGCTGTTAAGGAAAATGGAAAGAAGCAAATGATACAATGAAACAAGGTCAGACAAGGATGAACAAAGGCATTTGCATGCTGAAAGCAGAGAGGATAAAACTTAGAGTATGTAAAATGAAGTGTGCTGATGCTGTGTGCTGTAACCATTTGTTATTAATCACTGTGCGTGGAATGAGTTCCTCACTTCCAGTGCTGACAGTTTCAGATTTCCCGATTTATATTAAGATGAATTTCAAATGGGAATAGTTTTCATAATTATTTGAATACTTTTGGTTTCCTAATTTGTTTTGGGTTTAGATAGAAATAGAATTGTTGACCTTTTGTCTAAATGTTTATTCAGACTTCAATGCATGAATTCTTAGGAAGCACCCGTGTCTGCTAAATTCTTGTCACCTTCCTATTTTCCATCTGTCAGATGGTTGCTTCTCCCACCAGCCAGGATTATCAGTAATTATCTGTTTCAAGCCATGTGTGTCTCATAACATTTTATCACAGTAGTTGTAAAATGGAAAAGGGACGTAGCTAGAGTTCATATAACTTCCAGAGTCATTTTCAGTATTTGATTGTTAGCCACTGGTTGTTTCTATGGATGCTTACTGTACTGCTCTGATATTGAAACCTTTAAGTCTCACATTATCTGATCCATTGACTAAAACTGGACACAGTCAGCGAGCGGGTGTTCTTAAACTACTGACTTTGTGTGTTGGTGACTGACTCCTCAGGACACTCCTTATATCTGCTAGTCCTCTTCTTCTCATAAAATACAATACGTACTACTCCATCGGTGCTGTCTTGGGGTGACTGGACATATGCGATGTCTTTCACCCATGGAGCTCTGACTGCCAGAGCAGAGCTGGGCCTTGAAGGATGCTGATCTCTGCGGTGTGATGTGCTTTTCACCTGCTCTGCTGGCTATAGCTCCAGTTTAGAGCAGCAGTGCTGGCAGTGATAAAGGGTATTCATTACAAAAAGATTTTGCTACAGCAGTAATCTAGAAGTGGTGCGAAAGAGTTACGTGTATTCCTTGGTTTCACTGTAGGAATGAGGAAGACACAGCCAGTGCTGACCTTAACACTTTTATTTTGTAGGAGTTTAACATCTAGTCCCTAATCCCACATTCTCTCATGCTCAGAAGAGGTGAAAATACTCAGCATAAATGTTTAATGCTGTGGCCACTGTCCAGAGGAGATCTGCTACATTGCTTAATCCAGGAAACCTCCTGATAGGGCCCATCTCACACACCCTTCAACCTAAGATGCTTTAATAAATAAATGTTTTATCTAGTATTGTGCCAGAGAAGTAACCTCAACCTTTGGATGCAGTTTCACAGAAGCACTAGTTAGGAATCAAGTGCAAGTGGAGAAGGACCACCTGAAGAAATTGAGGAGACCTGCTGCTTAACACTTTTGCCTCGTGAACAGTCTTTCGGGAAAATGGGAGAAAACCAGAAGTCTTCCCTTCCCCCACCTTTTATTTGTGTCCATGTGTGTCTGTGTCGTGCTGGCTGCAGGGGCTGGCCCAGCTGCACTCATTTCAGGGCTGCCCTACACCATTAGCCTGATAGGTGGCAGCTGGCTGAGTACCAGGCCCAGCAGGGGAGAGGGTAGCAGTCTTCCTCAGGGACGTCTCTGGAGAGGGAAAGTGTTGGGTGGTGCTTCTCTTGACTGGAATGAAATTGTTTTTTAGGGTGATCAGGATTTGGCCCCTCTAAGAAGAAAGGGTTGGGGGTATTTGTTGCAGCCTCTGGACTGCTGGAAATTGGCGGGAAGGTGATTAAGAGCTGCCCTGAGGTCTGGTGCAGTGGGCTTCTGTGCCTTACCAGAGGAATGGAGGTGGCGAGGCTGCTGTGCCCAGGTGTGTTGTAGAAGGCATGGTAAACCTTCAAAGTGCATTGGCTGGGACACAGCTGTTTCTTGACTGCAGAGAAACAAGAAATGAGGAGCAAGATGGATACACAGAACCCTGCACTTCCCAGGAGAAGCTGCTGCATGAGGAGAAGCTCATGTGATGCCTTGCTGTGATGGAGGTAAGCTGGGGTGACTGTGCTGTGGCAGTGGGGTGGGTGAGGATGGCTGTGCTATGGGGTGCTAATCTGGTGAAGTCTGTGGGTGAAGGTGGAGTGTGTCTGGGAGTGCAGCCTAACCTGGACTGAGGAGAGGAGTGCCAGGGGCTGCGAGGGTGCTGTTTTGCTCTGGTAACTGAGGGGCTGAAGCCTGAAGACAGCGAGACTGTGGATATGTTAATGTGAGGTAATGTGGCATAAAAACTTGCTGTAGTTGAGTGAGTTCTGAAAGGGATGGAGACTTATGATAAGAGCTCTGCTTGCTGGGAGCTGGGGCCCTTTGGAACAGCGATGTCTGAGGGCTGTTGGCTGCAGGCCCCATGAAATGGCAGGAAGGTGCTGCTGGCCTGAGAAGCTGGGGTGCAGGACTGGGGCTCTGGGCGTGCATCTTTGAGCTCCTGTTTGCACCATGATCCACCAGCACACTGCTGCTGGTTGTGTGGCACTGCCATGTCCTGCTTGGTACTACACACACACACACACACACACACACACACACACACACACACATCCTTCTGCTTATCTTCGTCTCTTCAGGGATGTGCTACAACTGAACTAATTGTCCTACAGGTAAGGAGAGCCTTTGGAATCAATTGTTCCTCACACAAACATGTACTGACTGAAGAAAGAAAAACATACATGCATTTCCTTGCTGTTGTAAGTCCTATTGAGACTGGCTGTGGAGCTGTTTAGAGGAAAGGCAGTCCTGCCCCAGGTAAATTACTAAAAGTCTGCCTTTCCCCTTGCTCTGTTAGCTGAGATAGCTGCTGTGACATTGCTGTCTTCTTGTGCAGGTGAGCTCTCATCTCCTCACTTGTCATGCAGCCTCTGTAGGTGATCAGACTCCTTGCTGCTTAATTAGTTCTCCTGTAATTAATAATTTGAGGTAAAAGCCTTGCTGTGAGTTGTAACCCGCCACTTATCTTTGTCACTTTCACATAAATAAAGACTATTTTGAAGTTTAATTCTTCCCAGTTGCCAGTTTTTATTATGACAGAGCTTGTGTACTTCAACAGGTTCCTTAAATCATATCAAGAAACTGATGGACTTTTTCCTTACTGCAGGCTTCAGGCTTTGGTACTGTGCCTAATAATGGCCCATTTTGTTTTACCGATGTTTACATGGGAGATGCTGAGAATGTGTGGGGGGGCTCAGCTGATAGTTTACTGACTGCCCTGACCACTGTGAATGTGTGTCCTGATAATTTTTTATTCTTTGTTGAAACAATGAACTGGGCACAAATCAGTCTTGCACTGGATCCTTGGATGATCTTGGTTTTTGTGTACGGATAGTATGTAACAGCTTTCTAGGTAGCTGTTGAATTTCACCCTGTGGAAAGGTGAAATAAGGAAAAAAGAGAAAGCTAAACATAACTTCAGAGAAAGAGGAGCTAGCTGTGCAAGCAGACGATGCATTTAAAATGGTTTGTGTTTAAAAACTCTCAAAATGGCTCAGTTAACCGTTTTAAAGAACAGAAGTGCTGTCTCAAGTGTTCCCAGCAATTCTTCTGCATGAGGTTACTGAAGCTAAATCAAGAAGCCCAGTATTATTTCTTACCTACCTCACATGTAAAATGCTCAGAGGAGAGGGAAGGGCTCCCCAGTGCTGTCTTTAGAGGCTGTTAGTGCCTGGAGTTAAGTGTCAGTATCAATACTTTGCTTTCCATTTAAATAGGCAGGGAGAAGGGAGTATCCCATGATAACCAAATGATATACAGTGGCTGACCATGAGCACGTGCGGTAGCAACCTGCAACACCAGCCTGTGTTGGGTGCTCTGAGAGCCAGTGAACAAGTGGGGCAGTGAGGAGATGATAATGTGCCTGACAGAACAGACCATATTATTGTCTAAAAAGTTAGTTTCAGAGCTGATCATTCTCACTTAAATATTAAATATCTCATTATACAAAGCTGTTACTCTTTCTAACTCAACTCTCTAGTACTTCAGGGAAAGCAACATATTGTTTGCATCCACTGAATTGTAATGTGACAAAAAGTGCAGTGCACTGGCAGCCTTATGGATGTATGGAACATGGGCAGGTGTTGAAGTATGAGAGGTTGCTCAGTGGCTGAAGAAGCATGAGATAATCATGCACATGGGGCTCTTTAGCCCATTGATTTAACTTACTATTAATTTGAGAACTATACTAAGTAAAAAATATTATTGCCTTAAAGCTAGAATACAGTCTTAACTCATAGACACATAATTCTCACATAAACTCCTATTGAGTAAAAGAGAGAAACTGTATCTAAGGTAATTTAGATAGGAAAGGGAGTATTTCCTATGTTGATGTAAATCCTCATGGAGTGGAGGGTGCATTAGGAGGCCACACACAAGATGTGGTGTTGGAGGAACAGACATTAAGATCACTTCCATTTGTGTGTGTAAGAGTAAGATCCTATTAGGCAGCCAAATAAAAATAAAAAAAAAATTTCTGAAGGTGAGGGCTGGGAGTTGAGGTGTGGACACAGCTCACTTTGGGTTTGTAATGGAGGCTAGATGAAGAGCTGGCAAATATTCTCTTTGTATAGATTTCTCATCTTATTCTTTTAATGAAGCGTTTTGCATAGTAACTCTTTCTCCTTTTTGTTAAACTGTGAAGTCTAATGCTCCCACTCCCTGAAGTGGGGTTGAAATCTCCAATAATTGCTTTCAGATGTTGTAGTAGAGATACTGAGTCACGGCCTGAAAAGCTGATTGAGCACTTGGTGGGAGGGCAGGGCCAACCCTGGGGTGCTCAGGTGCATGCAATGTACCTGAGTGACTGGAAGGGGTGGAGCCAGGATTCACCCAGACCTCTTTTAAGGGTTCACAGTGGAGGTGAAGGTATCTTGCTGGAGATCCCTGTGTACTTGAGGCCTTCTAAAGGTAAGCAGAGTCTTTCCTTTGTTTCTGGTATCCACAGCTGCTACGTTTGCTACATTATTGCTGCAGCCTTGGACTTTGCTACTATGCTGTAGTTGCTGTACTTTTCATAGCTTTACCGCATTGCACGTATATGTAACCTTAACTTTTTCCTGGATGTTTGGCTTTCTTCAGAGTGTTGCTGTCCATGCCCCTTTGAACTGTGCCTTACTCTACTATAGAGCCATTTATGCCTTGGTATTTGCTGCATCCTAGAAGCATCTCCAGCATGTGGTTGTTTCAAAACATCTCCCACCTTGTAGAGCTGTGCAGTCATCTGTGCCCATGCAGTGGGGATAGCGTTTGCAAGTGAGCAGCTTTTGGGGGCAGTGAAACACTTTTTAGTCCTACCAGGAATGTAACGTGATCTAGCCTGCTTTACAAGGAACTAAGGGGAAATTTTGCTGTGTGTTTCCAGCAGTACTTCAGCTACTTTTCTTCCTCTGTGGAAGCAATAAGTTTCCTGAATGCTACTGTTATTTCTGGGGCAGTGTAAGGATTCATGTTGCTTATCTGGCAGTCTTACTTTCTTATCTGCTGCTTCATCATGATTTCACTGCAGTGATATCTCTTGTCAGAAAGTCAATACAGTGAAGTTGGAAAGAGCTGCAACTGCTTAGGGAGTGGATGCATCCAGCTAAAGAGTTGATTTATCAGGTTCACTTGCAATATTTGTTTCAGTAATGGATTACAGTCTGTGATCCAGTTAAGTAATAACCTCAAGGTTTTCCTAAGGAGCAGCTCAGTCTGGCTGCTATCAGGTAGTTGGTGCTAGAAATATCTCTTTGGACAAGAGGAAATGTTTGTGCCAGAATCTCCTAGGCAGAATGAGCAAACCAGGCTGTGAAGAGGGGGAGATGCAGCTCGCACCTTGTTCCCTCTCTACAGCGTTGGCTGTCCATATGACTGACATGTGGGTAGGGGAAGAACTTTTTTTTTTGGTATTGAAATATGCTTGCTGTCTTTTTTTCTTGCTGTTAAAACCCTGAAAAGAGCCTTTAATATGCAGATTGACTGAGAGAAATGGTTAAAGATACTTCCGTTATTGCTCTGAATCAGGATTCAGATTTGATTGTGTATTTTATTCTTAAATATATTCATCACAAAATGCCTTGCATTTCAGAATGCAAAATGAGAGGCAAGGCTTCAGCTGTAATGGGCCATGCACTGACTCATTAGACAATGCATTTGATTTTACTGAGTGCCTCTATTTCAGTGGGATGTTCAGTTCTGATGGGGAGTAGAAATGTTCAGTGGATGATATAGCAAAATCAGCTGGTTATTTGATGGGGCTGAAAAATGAATGGCCCTATCAGTTCATTGAAGGGTGAATATTTCTGGATGTTTATCAGATTTGTACTAATGCCAAATCCAAGTATATCTATCCAGGAATATGTGAAACCCACTCCTACTGCATGCATGTTGCCCATCACGAAAAAAGGTGCTTTTGTGATGCACCTTTGATTGTACAATACCATTATTTTCTACATCAAATGACTGCAACTAAGTAAATTTTAACTGGGATTCCTGCTCTCCACTGAGCAATGGACGTTCCTCACTGTGCCTGAAGGGGCTGCCCAGGGAGACTCAGCAGAGGAGAAGAAAAGCACTGTGTGAGCTTCTGGTGCCAGCTGCCTAATCAGCATCTTCAACTCAATCCTGTCTGAGGCTGAGATCCCCTTGGCAAGCAAAAGATGAATTTCCTCTGAAAAGCATTTTTTTTTTTTCTTTGAGCTTTCAGAAAACTCTCAATGTGCTCATTTAGGAATTCAGATGCAATATCTGTTTCTAGTACAGAAGTGATGATCAAAGGTATTAGTGGGCTGTAATTGACAGTAATAATAAAATCTAATTTAAAGAATCTCAAAATTAGCAAAACTCCCCAAGAGAAGCTGTGATATCAAGAATCAGTTTTTCACAGACACTGCCCCAAATGTGCAGCTTCTAAGCAGGATGTTTATGAAGTTAATATTCTAGAATAATGAGTGTTTAAGAGGATAGATACTATTGCCTTGATAGGTTTCTTTTACTCTTAAAACAGTGTAACTTGATTCTGGTAATGTGCAGATCTTTACATCAAGTGTTTTCCTTTGAATAATGAAATTGGAATCTTGTGTAATCACTTCTGTTCTTAGAGAAGCACTGATTTATGGATTCTTTGCCTTGGAAATTTCTAGCATGAGCAGTTTCCAGAAAGGATTAGCATTTCTTTCAAGCTGATTTGTTAGTAGGGTTCAAGGCAGCCACACGATGTGCTCTACACCCTCCCAGCATTATAAATAACCAAGATCATTGGGAGTGGTATGGAAGGAAAAAAAAATGATTATGGAATACAACTGTGGAATAAAGCTGTTTCTGGCTGACAGAGAGGTACCGACCATCTATGGCAGCCTAATGAACAGTGCGAAACCAAATTTCTGTGAATTCAAATAGTCTTGAATGCATCTTGAGCACCAGACGCAGGAACACAATCTTCTAAGAATCAACAGCCATCTGCTCAGTTCGGGCTCTTTATTTGTGTGGCGTGCTGCCCTGATTGAAAGCGTTCCATGATGGAGTTGATGAGTTGCAAAGTTGAGTATGTAGATCAACTTCAGGAGAGGGAAGCCCAGCGTAGTGCCATGACAGAACTCTTCAGACAACCCTGTGTGCATAATGTACCTCATCACTACGAGGGACATCTGCTGTGTTTCTGGATGCTGAACCAGCAATGTGGTTGTCTGTCCACCTCTCCTAGTCTTCTGTGATTATAACTCCCATTATAATCACTCATTGGTATCAGTGAAAGAGTGTAATAAACTTGTATAATTTGTTTTCTACTTATCATCAGGCTCTCACAGTTGTAAATCGCATGAACTAGACTATATCGGTAATCTACTTAATGTGCACTAAATCAAATCTAGCATATGTTCCAGAACTGGGCTCCAGTTCAAATCCAAATGCGTTATATAGGTCTGTGGTATTTCAGTACTTGCGTTATAATAAATTCTGATTTTCTTTATCTTGTACTAAGGCTAAAAGTTCTTATTTTTAGTCCCTAACTTTATTTTTTTAAATTCTACTTATCTGCTTTGAAACTTGATTCTGCAGCTCTTTGTGTAATACTTTTTTGAGCAAAGTAGCTTGAACTTCAGCAAACTTTCTCTTTCATTTGTAAAGCCTAAAGACACATGGCTTTTTATACGGTGTTGAGGTTTTCCAATATAAAAGCCTGTACACGCTTTGCAACTACCTTTTACTGTATTTGTATTCGTATGATGTGTATTTGTAGGTGAAGAGCAATGTGAATAACTACTCTTTAAGTAATAAGTGTGATTTCCAAAGCATTTGAAAGTACCAAGCTATCTCAGCGGGGCAACATCAGTCTTTTCGAGAAGCTTAACTGCTGAGGCTTCCTTTACTAGAAAGGTTATTTTGAATGACAGCATCTGAATAAACCTGTTCTAATGTACTGAATATGAAAACACTTCAGGTGAGGAATTAATTGAGGATACTTGACTTGCAATGAATGGACTATACTTGGTAAGGTATCTAGTGTTAATATCTGATTTCTTTGTAATAGGCTCATGAGAGGGTTAATATCTGTTCAAAATAAATAATTCTATTCTTTTGAAACACTGTTAAACCTGAAGGGGACACAAAAGAATTGCTGGGTTGAACTCATCTCTTGAGAAGGCCTAGGTATTTCTAGCTATTGAAATAATCTTGTCATTTGTATTGAAAAAGAGAAATATATATATATATATATATATACATACACACACATACGTAGGAGTTAAGCTAGGCTTGTAAAATTGAATTTTACTCACAAAGCTATTGAGTAATAACTGCACAGCTGACTTGATTTCTTGCAAGTGCCCTTTACAGTAATTCATCCAGCAGGAGTGACATGACATGTATGGATTTGTTTACCATATAGCTTATTAAATACAGTTTAATCTACATGTACGTGGTTAGCTGATGTCATAGGGATGTAATTTCAAAAATGGGGTTTGAAGTCAGCAAATGCAGGCCTTTTGGCCTTGGACAATTCTAAACTGAAGAGGTAAAACAACTTAGTTCTCAGAATGGAAATGCAGGTTGAGTATGGGGTTAGAGTACCACTGCAACAGATTGCCTTATCAGTGCCTATTATGACTCATCTAGAGAGATGATGCTCACTGCTTTCCTACAGCAAATAACTTGCTTGCAGTCTCCTGTGGAATAATCCTTCAGTTCTTGCACGATGGACATTATGGAAAGTTCATTCTCATTGTTAAGAGCTGAGTGTAGACTGAGAATCAGGGCTTACATTTTGGGTTCCGTGTCCAGAAGCTAGAAGGACTTGTTGGGCTTTGTGACTTGGCACTTTTGGATGATGCTTTTGGGTGATGCTTTTTAATGACTTTTTCCACTATATTGTTGCTGACATCTGTGAAAAACTTATCCATGCCTAATAGAAAAGATAAGATTCAGAATAAGTAAAAGAAACAGAAGACTAACAATAATGACAGCAATCAGGTAAGAACAGTCCCATCTGAGAGCATATTTGGAATTGATTTAATGTTGATTTAGTAAGTAGAGATCATTCTAGATCTAACTCAAAGCAAGAAGTTAATAGCCATTGAAGGCATATTCACTCTGTTCAGAGGGAAAGGTTCTCTCCATTTGCTAAAGGGGAGAAAATACATTTGAATTCCAGATGGTGATTATGCAAATGATCTTTTAATTGGTAAGCAAGATTACTTCTCTTTGCCTATATTTATGTTCATTGTTTGGATTTTTGCTTTTGCAAGCAGGCTGATACTCAACAGTGGGCATATGTGCTTTTTTTCCCATTAGTACTAGATTAGTAATTTTAGCTGAAGTTTTGAGTACTGAGCATTGGTTTCCAGTATGTAATTTCAGTTGATCTAATTGGGGTTGGAAACTGTCTCTGGCCAATTTTCTTATAGCTTAACTAGATCCCTGGAATGATCCCCATTATTGATGTCTATCCTATTTGTGAGCTGTCTGCGATCTGCTCTCTTGCAGCCATGAATTAGTGCTTTAGTTACTTCCTCTGGAGTTCTTAGAAGGATACTGTGGACCTTCAGGATCTTCACTGCTTGGTATTAGGGGGTTAGTCTGTAGGAAGAGTGGCTGGCTTATAAGAGAACTCGATAGAAACAGGGAGGGAGAAGTACATTTTACTTTTTGGCTACTGGCTTATTGGAAGAAGCCTGACATATATTAGAGAAAAAGGGTGAAACAAACAAATTACTGCAATGCAGAGACCAGGAATGGTGTTTCTCAGGAACTCAGAGGTGTTCTGGGTTATGCAGAAATATATAAGATGTGGGAGGAATAGAACTGCACTACAGCAAGCTTGGTCATCTTCAAAGCTGCAGTTCGCATCCTCTACAGTAACCCTACATTTCACACAGCTCCAGCTTCTCTTCCTTTTCCCTGCTTGTGCCTGTCTGCTTTGTATGTGAAGATGTGACACTTCTCTGTAGTGGGAGGGAAGGGCTGAGCAAGACAGTCTCTGGCAGGCTGGATGGGGAGGTGCCTTGCTACCCCTTGAAAGTGGTAGGGCTAAGCTGTATATCAACTCCTGCTTCTCTTGAAAGCCAGGTCAGGTGTGCAAACTGGGCAGATGCTTTGTTTATTCCCAAGGATACTGAACAGTACTGCAGTCTGTAGATAGCCAAGCTGCTGGAGCACCTATGGGGAGAGCAGGAAATGTAGGTCAATTCCTTTCTTAATAGAATTTTTTTTCTAGCAATCAGTCTAAAGTGGGTTTTAAAGAGGTACTGTCTTGACTTCCAATATCTCAAATTACTACTTAAAACTGGGACAGGACTTAAAAAAAAAAAAAAAAAAAAAAAAAAAGTATAGCACAGGGGGAGGGGAAGTAAAAGGACTTTGGCTTCATAGCCTACTAATTAGAGCACCAAGTTTGTCCCTTGCTTTAAGGACTGTGTTTGGCAGCAGTTAAAATGTGTTCATAATCCCAGGAGTGAAGCAGCGACATCTTCTGAGTTGCTTTTCCCATGGGAGTTCTTGCCCCAGCATTGCTTTGAGTTTGCCAGTGCTCTGCAGCTTGTAAGTAGTTAATGGGATGTGGGGAAGCTGACAGGATAGGCTAAGAAGTAAAGTTTTTTTTTTTTTCCTGTTAATAATTGAAATTTGGAAGCCATCTGCAACTGGGCTTCAGACTGAGCCTAAGGCAAGAACAATTAATTAGAGTGCTTGGGTACTCGTGGGTGTGTTTTCTGTTTTAGTATTTAATTCTGGGATTTGTGGGCACAATTGCATAGGTAGACATCTAGATGCAACTGAAACTAATGATGTGCACAGCTCTGCAGAGTGTCATAAATATCTCATTAAAAGTACACCCCCAAACAGAATATTTAATATTTGACCAGCAAATAATGTGTGGTGGTAATCTACTTACTCTGTGAAGGCAGTAACTTTGTAATTGAAAACAGCTGAGAAAAGGCTTTACAGATGTGATATTTGGAAATATCTTAAGTTGTCCTTTAACTCAGAAATCAGTGGGATTTCAGTCTTTCTGGGCTTTGACCTTTTGAGTTACTTTTTTGTTTGTTCAGGTTTTAAAAATAATGTTAAAAATCAGATGTGAAAGTTCATCTCTGTTCACAGGCACACCTAAGAGGAATAACGGCTGTTATCCAGAATCATTTTGCATGTGTCTACATAGTACACTGCTTAATGAGGTGGGTCTCAGAAACAGCATAACTGCATTAACATTGTGCTTCACCTCTGCAAACATACCCTCCTCCTCAGCAGAGCTAATTAGCCTAAATAGGAGGCTGCAATGATGTGTTTATACTGTTTCCAGGTCTGAAGAGGTCTGGCTATACTTTGTATTACAAACTCGGCCATCTTTTCCTTGACTCTCTTCCTTGTTTAGTAAATTTTGTTGTCTGCAGATCTGTGTACTTGTTACCAACGTGTTCCTCTTATTCTTCAGTTGACAATTTTTAATACATGCTGGAGAGGATATTTATGGGTAGTGCCAGTAGGAACAATGTGGTTTTGAAGGTCTCTATATTAATGCTCCATGTATTAATGCTTGTAATAGATGTAATTTCTCAGCCTTGCTTCTATAGCTCAAGAGTTCCTATACTATTAAAATAGCTGTACAAAAGCTTAGTTTTGCACAGATATTCTTTTTTGGTAGGATCATAAGGTGCTGCAGTTTATGTGGTGGTTTCTTTCTCTTTTTTGTCTAGTGAAGACGCTGAGATGATATTGTATTTGAGCCTTATCTATCCACTTTCCCCTGAAGACTTTTTTCCATTCTTACAGAAAAGAAAATCATGCAACTATTTTATGAACAGGATGAGATCTTTCCCTATGGTAGAATAGTAACTTACGTAGAAAAATTAACAAATCCTATGTACGATGTTTATCCATATTACTTGCTATTTATTTTGTTCTTCCCAGGCTGTCTGTAACTAGAAATATTCACTCGAAGAATCCTTTGTCTTTTCCTACACTGAGCACTGCTGTTTACCCAGGCTTTGTATTTTAAGGACACAACTAATGAGTCTTGTTAAGACAGGCCTGTTATTGTTGGGTTTTTGTGGAATCTTGTCTTGTTTGTGAATCCATTTCTGTATCTGTAGTCTGTTTTCCTTGGTTTCTTTCTCTTCATATCCAGATCCTGTAATGCAGCTCAGCTGCAGCTGCCACATCTGTTCTCTGAATAAAATAGCCTGACAGGGAGAGTTTTGCTTTGGGGTGTATTGTGAACAGCACTGCTCTTGTCTTGTTAAATAAACCAAGCAAAAGGCACAAAACAAGGAGGCTATCTACAGGACTCTGCTGGCACAGCACGTGCCAGAGCAGTTAGTGGGGTGGTTTCTTGAGTATGTTGCCAAGTGTGAGGAGAGATCGTGAGGGCTTTTTCAGCTTATCTCAGGCTTGTGTTTATTAAGTGTCTACAGTCTGTGGCTGTTGGCTGGCATATTTCAAGCAAGATGTTGATGACTGTGGGTACTGACTCTAGC
Source organism: Centrocercus urophasianus (assembly GCF_019232065.1). Classification (NCBI taxonomy): domain Eukaryota; kingdom Metazoa; phylum Chordata; class Aves; order Galliformes; family Phasianidae; genus Centrocercus; species Centrocercus urophasianus. Next base: position 13,191,978 of record NW_024884744.1, on the reverse strand, counting down.
AAGAGTCTTTACAATCTTTACAGTTGATGTCATTAATGTTGAATAAATTACATGGCAGTGTCTCCAAAAATTATTTCAATATTCAGTATTTCGTGATTTAAGTATTCAGGGCTGTGAATTTGTCACTCCACTGGACTGCTAAATCAACAATGAATTATTTGAATACCTATTGTTGAAATCTAGTAGAGGATGTTAATGGAAATTTATCCAGCTGTTCACATTTTGTTGTCCTTCACTTTCCCATTTCATGCCTGAGGTCAGGACAGCTTGAAAACTGATCTTTCTCAGTAATCTTTGGTTTCATACACGTTGACTAAATTTTTTGTGCATCTCCCTCTGGAGATGTAACTTGCATTGCTGCCTGTGTTGCTACTGGATTTAAGACAATACCTGACTGAATTGATCGGTCCCTACAGTGCATCTCCCTGGCTTATGGCTGTTCTTCTGATCTACAGACTGGGCTGACAAGCTACTTCCTCTCAAGACAGAGCTGTTACTGCTGGTTGTCTCCCAGCAGAGGTCTTTTATCTTCAGTGGCTGTTTTCACTGACAACAGTTTCCTTCCTTGCTTCTGAAACTCACTACCATTTTTTACTTTGAATGTTCATGGGAGGCTGATATTTGATTTATTCTTTTGATTTACCATGGTAGCTTCAATTAACAGGCATCCATCTGTGCTCTCAGAACCCTGGTGGTAATTAAAATTAAGCACCTCTACATTGTTCAAAGCAATATATAGAACCAAAATTTTCAGAACACTTCTTGCAGTGTCTGGGTGTAGGGGCTGTATCTCCTGCTGGCTTCTCTCAGTTTCTAGTGTTGCAGTGCAATCATAGCTGTGAATTAAATATGTATTTTAACAGCTTTGCCTGCTGCTTCTTTTCAAAGCTTAACAGTTCTTTCAACAGCAGCAGTACTTGATGGTACATACAGGCATTCAAACCCCCTGCCCAATGCTGCGAAGTCCGCCAACTCCTGTGAATTGGTAAGGCGTTGGGAAAGCAAAATAAGGAGTGAAAGCATAACTGCAAAAAGCTAAAGTTAGACTGTGCTGGAATCTTGTTGGAGGCCTGTCAAAGAGGAGTGTGCCCGAAGCTCGTGTGTTCCAGTATGCAGCGCAACGTCAGTACCACTGGTACACAATTTCTCATGCTTCATTTGGCCAGTGAGTCAGGTGTGGAAAGGAGCCATAGAACAGGAGAAAGTGTGTTTCAGGTTGATCAAGTTCTGTTTTTGTCTCCAGTCTGAGGAGGTTATTTGCTCTGCAGTTATATTTTTTTTTTTTTTTTTTTAATTCCACGCTACTACTAATAATAAAACAAAAAAGCCAAGCCTTGTCTTAAGTAGTATATTTTCATATTTAGACACTAAGGAGCCTTAACTGACTTGAATAATCAGTTTGTTTGGTACAGCTTGACAGTACTGTTCCTATCTGCTTTTGCCTTCATGAAAGACGATGAGAAAATTGAATAAATTAATTGATTAATGTTAACTTTATCTTTGTGCATCTCAATGCAATCTATTGCAAAATTTTCCAGACATCAGCTTACCAGTGAAAGAGTAATACTGATTTCTCAACAGTTTTTACATGTCAATCGAGACTTTGCTTTTCAATCAATTATTTAATGCTTTGTTAGAGGAGTTGGAAGTACTTTATGAAAGTTAAGCTTTTCAGCAGTTATGTGAGGGTAGGAGTTGTGTGCCCACTTGCAGGAGGTAAGGGCTGGAACTGGGCTGTGCCCACGTGCAGGAGGTAAGGGCTGGAACTGCAGAATTTGGTAGCAGAACCAAACAACTTTTGTCCCTTTGTGCAGGCATGTACAACACGGGAAAAAAAATAACTTCATCAGAAGTTAATTGAAGAGGAACATATGCTCAATTTTTGTTTCATGAAAGTACTGAGGATTTATGATACAGCAGTAACTTTCTTGCTAGTTAAGTATTTAAGAGGTTGTATAGTGATAATGATAATATATGTGCAAATGCACTGCTATTTAAGAAGAAAATAAGACATCTGCATTTTTTTAGCACTGAAATCAATGATAATTTTCAATGCTTGTAATGCTGATTCATGAAGTACTGTAGTATTAACCTAACAGTGAAAAGGAAATTGTATTCATTAGTTTATTCTTCCTTTCTTTTCACCATCATCTCTAAAAGTGGGAAGTACTTTTCTAAAAGCTGCTAAAGAGTTATGGAGTTTTTCTCTTCCAGGTTGTTCCACCAATATTAATACATTTTACTGAACCTTCCTATATTTGTACCAGGAGGCCTCTTGGTAATGAAAGTGTGGGAAGATGATGGGGGTTGTTAGTATGATGTAGAGTGTAATTACTTCAGGTGCATGCTGCAGAGGTCTTTAAATGTGTTTTAAAGTAAGTGCAGTCTTGGGTGTGAATTCAATTGTGCTTAATCCAGTATACAGGTTGCAGTACAAATGGTGAGAGCAGTTGGTGGTACCGTCAGGGCACTGCTAACCTGTGTGTAAACATGCAAGTCCCAGCCTTGAGTCTGGCTTAGCTCTCTGGTTAACTATATAACCAACTGGTACAGTGATGTCAGGCACCACAAAATAAGCAGTCTATATTTCACAGCTTTTAATGGTGAATTTTTCTTTCAAGTCTGTCTGGAGGGTCATGTATTGATAAATTACCAGTAACTGTAAGAGTTACCCTGATATGCAAACTGCAAGGATTGGGCTCCTGTGCTGTAGGCTATTCAGATTTAACAAATTAAACATTTAGCTATTAGTTTTTCCTGTCTTACAACATGTTAACAAGGCAGTACGTCATAACCCAGGTGCCCTCTGTTATTCACACCAAAACTTTCTTTTGACAGTCTTGGAGCAGTGCACTGGCTACATCTTGCATGCAATGTCATGTTAAATCATGCTAAATTATGCTTCTGACTTGAGGATTTTTCTTCCTCTGTGCATTTTTTTTTTTGTATGTGTTTTAAAGTACGTGTTAGTTGGAACTTGCATAGTGATACTGGAAGGCATCCTGCAGTCTCTTAAATTTGAGATGCAGAATGAATAGGTTGAAAATGTGTTTTTTTTTTTTAATGGAAAGGCTGATATATTTGGGAATAAGTAAGAAAACTGGGCAAGGTCCCTTCATTAGGCTTGGCAAAATTTAACTTCAAGCTAAGGATATTAGCTAAGGAGTTGTTGCTTAGTGCAACCTCACTGTATCAATCAGCTGAAGAATTTCAGAGAAATGTATGGATAACTGTAGATGTGTAAATGACAGTTTCTTCCTTCATCTGCCCTCCCTGTCAAACTATTCATGCAGCTTTCTAAAGGGCTATAGCAGGAAGGATTTCTGGAGAAAGAACTTCCAGGTAAATGGATTTTCAGCTTATTTTCTAGAGCCTAAAGCTGCTTTAATAATAAGAATATTCCAGGATAGGTCAACAAAAAAGACTTGTTGGCTGAAGCTGGGATTCTCTGTGAAATGTTCAGTGTTTAATTTGTCATAGTGCAGAGGGCTCTTAAAGTGACCTATGAATTTTGTACCTTCTGGGAAAATTGCTTTGCAGAAAAATCTGAGCCTGTAACAGCAGCTGGATAAATGTTGGAGGCAATAATCCCACATTAAATTGTCAGTCAGTTTTTAATCATTGTAAAAACAACCAAAAAAAAATTAAATTTTGCTGGAAAACAGGACTGATTTCTAAGAGGAAAGCATTAAGGATGAATGGGGTCTGATCTGTTAAACCCACTCACAGGTGGAAAACTTAAAGACAAATCTTTTGTTTTAGCATGTGTTTGGAGAGACTGCATGCTATCAGGGGCTTCTGCCTTTGCTCTTTCCCCACAGCCTCAGTGAACTTTAAGTTTTGCTTGTAAAGTAAATGCAATCTAACACAAAGGTTGTTAATGCCAGAACTAGCATTCTTGTTCCTTTAAAAGAGGGGAAAATAAACTTGTGACTATGTATTGATTTAGGCTGGACAAAAAGTGAAGTTGGAACGGTACCTGGTTCTGTTTCCTGTGTGAGCTCAGGAAATGAAAAGAATGTATATGGAAAGAATATTTATGTATATGAAAAGAAATTTGCTTGAGTAAACGTCAGCAAGAAATAAATTGAGAAGGAAAACTCTAAAGTGCTTTTTCCCAGATAAACACAGTAGCCTGACACCAGTGTTGCAACAATTAAATAAAACAGTTGATGACATTGATGAAGTAGGCCTGAAACTTAAAGTTGAAAGTCTTCCAGTTCAAACCTAACCCTGTTATGTATTTCACTGTATCCAATTCAAGCTATATTCTTAATTTTTTTTTTTTGCTTGGGAATCTAGACATCTCTAAATCAAAGAACTCCTAGCAAAAAGCTGGTTGTGTAATGTTAGCAGTGTCATTGGGGAATCTCTGTATTTGAGCTTGTTTGGCACATGCAGAAACGTCTTTCTAGGGTGTTTTTTGCCTTGCATACAGGTGGAGAGAAGATGGGTAAGAACAATAAAGCAGAATGGAAGTGATGACATCAAATGGAAGTGGTTGAGGGCTGCAAGGTAGAGTAATTGCTGACTGACCAGGAAGTCTGGTGAACAGCAGACCTTTACATCTTGGTGCAGTTTGAGAGCACTGACTTTTTTTCTTCCTTCTCTCACAATGAACAGTGCTCATAACACTGTTAAGCTTTAATTCTTTGCTTTCCAACTTGTTCTGGGTTGCTTTGCTTAATGTGTTCTAAGTGGTTGCAGATATAATATTGCTGAGTTGAACTGAAATTTGTGTTATTGAGTGAATTTTTAACTTTATTTTTGAGATCATGAGTTCAGTGTTTCCCTTCGAGTGTGGCTTTACAATGTGAATGAATTAGTGATGTGGCACCTAAAGAAAGAAATGTTTTTTTTTTTGCCTGTCAGGTTTCAAAAAGCAAAAGCTGCAAATACAACCTTTAATGATGAAGTCTCTTTTTGTACGCTGATTAGAACAAATATACGGATAAGAAATATTTCCCAGCATCAAGCCATGTGGTCCGCAATGAAGTGCATCCAAGGACAATGTCAGCATTTCATTCCTACCAGTCCTCCATGGGGAAGAGGATGATGCAATGCAGGAAGAGCAAACAGGCAGACCTGTTCTTTCATACTACTAACAGGCTTTGGTGTTACTGCCTCAGTGCAGATCAGAGCTCTGTTGCTTCTACTGCCCTGCAGTGCTACCAATGCTATTCTCCATTGGTCTTGTACCTGAAGGCAGGAGATCATGGGATTCTATTTTCAGCAGCTAAGGCACCTTTGTGGAGCTGGAAAGGAGCAGAGACGAGTCATGCGCTATCAGCTGCAGAGGCTTTATGGCCATTCTTATAGGCTGAGGGATTAAAGGAGAAGTGGAGAAAGGGGCTTCTAAAGTAGAAGTAGCTAATAACGTCTAAGTAGCTAATAACACAACCCATCATCAGATGGTGTATTCTCATTATTGTGCCTCTTTGTTCCAGTTCTTTTAACATGATGAAGGATGTGTTTCTTGGCTTTATTCAATTAGGTAGCTGCATTAAGATTGGCATACAGTAAATTATTGCTTAGAATATCAGGATCTGAGCTCTGAGTACAGCTCAACATCCCTTCTTTTGAAGAAAAAAACACTGAAGAAAAAAAGACCACCCCTCTTGAATTGTGGAAAACAAGCTGAATTTGCAAAAGTGTTACCATTTATTCTTTCCTGGACCCTCCGAGATGTTTCTGAAATCAATTCACTTTTAAGAACAATGGAGTTATTGTCTCCGTGCTGGCAGCAGTCATTTGCATGGCTCTGAATATTTTTGTCAGTGTTTTTGCATTGTGAGTCTTCTATGCTAACCCTGACCCTCGGCTTGGAGCTAATTAGTAATGCATAACAGAGAAAGTGCTACTTGCCCCAGAAGAATAACTTGCTCTGCTAACAAGTGACTCCTGGCAATATGTGAAGGACTGCCTATGAAAATATCTTTTCTTTCATACAGTAAAGATGCAGCAAGGAGGCATAGGTAACTTTCTGGAGGTTCTCTTGTAATCATTTGCATGTAGAATATCAAATATAGGACTGAAAATTGTTATTTGACTGCTCATCTGGAAATTTGTTTCTGGAAATATGTTCTTTAGTTCTCCTCTTTACTGTATCTTAGGTCAGAATTGAGTATGGTTATTATAGTGCTACTAAAACAGCAATGATTCACAATACCACATTCAGCTGTTCTGCCTACCATGCGTTATTTTATCGTCTAAAGTTCTTCCTTTTTGCTTTCCCTTCTTTCTCCTCTGGCTGCATCCTCTCTTTTACCCTGTTAATTCTTTTGTGGAGGCTGCTGCTGTCTGAGCCCCTTAGCTGAGCTGTGAGTAAAGCATCATGAAGTGTGGTGGCCTTCTTTGGGCTGTCTCCTGCAAAGATGGTGTAAGGTAAATTAACTCCGTTTCTATAATTGGAGATGCATTCCTGCTTAATGGCTAAGAATGGCTCAATTCAAAATGTAAGTTATAACATAATCTGTGGGAAGCACTTAATTGCACACCAAGGAGGAGAAAGTGTGTGGGGGGGGGAGGCCACAACAAGCTCATACACCACAAAACCAAACGTGTGCGCAGAAAAGCTGAAAGATTTGAACCCAGGCAGCATTAAAAATTGCACACCCTTTTTATTCCTTTCTTGCTTGAAGGAAGAGAGCTGTTGTGCATTAATGCTGCCCTGAACAAAGCCCTTTCATCTTCTGGGGATGATTTTGTATTCAGCGGTATTAAAATAATTCTTATTCAAATCAGTGTTAAGCCTATATGAATTCACCTAAAGACATGGCTGTTTGTAATTTCTGATAACTTATTCTCCAAATTCTTTTCATCACTGGGCATTGTGTTCTGTTATAAACTATTCTTTTATTCATGGAGAGTCTGGCTGCCATCTCATACCAGGGTAATTCAGTAAGGTTACTCTCACGTTTAAATTAGTGTAAATGAGAAGTCGTGTTTGCTTTCTTTATTAAAATTTCCAGCTTGTGATATTAATTATTGATGATGAAATTCAGTTAGGAATAAATGTATTTGCTCCTACATGTGCTGTGGAACTTACAATTACTCCTTGGCTGTCAGAGTTCTTATCATTTGTAATACTGTTTGCTTAAACAAAAAATAGTGAGTTTTACAACCCACAGAGATCATCTCATCAACATGTAACTGGATATGCAAAAGTTGTAAGGGTTTTATGTCTGGTTATGGCTGGTTATAATCACAAATACATTCAGTTAGTTGATAGAAAGGATCTGTTTTTTTATCATACAATAAGTTTATCATATGCACAATCCTCATATCTTTCCATGAGTATAAACCTTCTACTAACTTGACTACACTCTCCTCTTAGTATAATTTGTGTTAGAAGACCTTTATTAAAATCTTAGTGAAATAGCATTTTGCACACAGCAGATTATGCAGCTACAGTAGAAAACATTTCCCTGAAAACATTTCCAGATTTGATCGTGCAAAGTAATCTTTAGGACAACTGCAAGTGTCAAAATGTGCTTGCCATTTCATATTTGTTTCAAATTTGACCTTGTGGATCAAACTTCAGCTGAACTTGGTAATGAATTATCAAAAATAATAATAATTAATAAGCCTAAATAACTGTGGAGTTGTGGACCACTGAGAGCAAATGACAACATTAACTTCTATCATTGATTTAAAAAAAAAAAAAAAAAAAAAAAAAAAAAAATTATTTTAAAGAATTTTCTTTTCCTATAGAACTTTATAAAATGTGTATTACTTTAACAGAATATTTCTTTTTTAAAAGCTCTCTAATGCTTTCTGCGTGGCTTCTGAACATATTGAACATACTTAAGCATATATTCAGAGCTAGAACTCCAAGGCTCAGGTTTAAGTAATTAGAAAGACTTGGAGTCCTAGGCCAGTGGATGACTGGGGCAGAACAAGGCTGTCTCAGTGGTGGTCTGTGGAGTTATGCTCCACCTCTAGGCAGTGCATAGTTATGTTCCTGTAATTGCAGTCTGATGAATAGGCTGGTGACTGTCCACTAGAGTTTTTGTCCAATGTGTGATGACTTCCGTCCTGGAAAAACACAGCAGAGCACTTGTTTTATAGCTTACAATCCATCCAAAGGTATGACTGCGTTTTACACTAGTTCTCTATATGAGTTTTCTTGTCTGCTAGTACACATTTCATAGAATAATATATGGAGGTAGAAATTGCATTAAAAATATTGAGTTCGGTACAGAATCCAGTTCTCTTGAATGATTCTTTCCAATTTCTAAGTTTAATGATCAATTTTGCAACTATTGAAAACGCTTCTCTAATGAATATTCAGTCATACGAGGCATTGCGCCTTCAGATTTTGTTACCACTAATAGCAGTGCTTCAGGGAGGTTTTAGAGCAGTTTCAGAGCAGTATGCAGCATCTTATAAGGAATAATGCAAAATTCTCCCATGAGTTTTAGGCAGATCTATTCAGCTGTCAGTCTAAGCAAACTGTAGCATCAGTATTGTGTGGGTGGATGTGGCAATGAGTCTGCATCTGTTTCTCTGAGGAAAAGCCAGATGTAGACATTAAGGGGCTATCTGGAGTACGTCCCCAACATTCTCAGGTAGACCTGACCCACATAAAACTTAGTGGATATTGACCACTGCTGTCACCCTCCTAAAAGCAGTCACATCTCAGGGCCATGACCCAAACTACTGAGATCTTGTGATCCTGAATGAGTTGTGCAGGTCCTGAAGGACATGAAGAATCTGCAGTCACTGCTGTGAACCACAAAATGGCCTGAGTTGGAAAGAACCATAATCATTACCTAGTTTCAGTCCTCCTGCTATGTGCAAGGTCACCAACCACTAGACCAGGCTGCCCAGCCATATCCACCCTGGCTTTGAATGCTTCCAGGGAATGGATGACAGATCTATCTGGATTAATGCTAGTTAGTGGTTGTTCTATGTTTTTTTTAGTATATTGCAGATAAGGTTCTTGACTGCATTGAAAATGAGCTGTTCATAAAACTTGATTTATGCATGTTGTGTCAGCTGGAAATGGAGGAAGACAAGGACAGCACATAGGAATTTCCCAATTGTACAAAGTTTTCCCATGACAGTAAGCTGTTTTCCCAGGAAGAGCAGCCTCTTACTTATTTGCTTCAAACCACTAAACTTTTCTAACTGCTTAGTAAGCTATCTTGTAGTCTAGGCATGAAGTTAAATAATCTTGTGGGCAAACAAACACTTGTTTACCTCAGAAATAGATAAGGAGGCTGCCTGTGGACACATCCTTCTTTGTGTCTGGTGACACCAACACTGTGTGTGAGTTCCTCACACTGGTTAATGTTGGGTGAACTGGTTTTGCCTTAACTACTAACAACTGCAGAGGATGGTATATGCCCAATCTTATCAGCAGTATAACAAAGCTTCCTTTGGTATGATGTCATTAGTTTTTTGAGAGTATAACTATAATTTCCGCCTGTTTTCAAAGCAGCGATCAAATATGAGACAATAGCAATATGTGGATTTCTATATGTAGTACCATAATCTGTAACAAAAACCACTATGCGCCCTGTGACTATGGGGGAAAATAACAGTTTAACCAAACGTTCAGGGCAAATAAACTTGCACCTTTTTCTGTCTCTTTGAAGTCTGTAAGCACACTGAAGCGCCAGAACTTAAAGTTTGGCATGGCTCTAATTAGTGACAGAGAAAAGAAGGGGTGTATTTGTGAGTCAGTGGGAAAAACATGCCTCCAAGGATTCAACTCTGTTGATCTTGGATCTGATTTCAAGTTGGCTGACTTGCAAAATAGCCCTTTAAACTTAGATGCTGCTTCAGAACAACTACTGTCAAAACACCAGAAAAAAAATAAACAAGAATGTCATATATCTAACCCTGAAGTGTATGCAAAAAGCAGCTCTGGAAGTAGCACGGCTGGCTGTTACAAATGATGTGCCATAGGCATCCAACTGTTTAGCTTGTAAGACTTCTTTCTCTAGAAATACATGAATATCTCTTTGTTTGCTGAAGCATTATCCAATCTCAAATATATAATATTTTCTTGGGAATTGAACTGCATTTTAAATGCTCTACTGATTTTTATCAAATAGCCTGGAAGAAATACAGTTGGTTGGAATATACATTTGAGAATACAGAATCAATCACACTTTTTTTTTAATCAGGGTTGTGTGGGACAGAGATAGGGGAGAGTACTTGTCCACAGAAGACAGTGAGATTTCTGTGGTGTAGCTTCTCAAGCTGCTCTATGCAATTTCATCTGGCTGTTCCAACAGTGAATCCAGTGGTTTCAGATGTATCCATGCATTTATGAGATGAATCAAGCTTGAAGAGCTTGTAACCTAGTGCTGCTTCAGGCTCAGCGTTTGCAAATAAGTATTTGCTTGCTTAGTAATTCTACAGTTGAGAAGAATCTGTCGGATTTACTGAGCTGTGGGTTTTGGTGAACTTTTATGCTAGAATAAGCTACTCAAAAATAGAATTCCTTTACAAAAGCCAAACTGAGAAATTGAAAGGTAAAAATCCCCTGCTTAGGTCAAACAGACTTTGTGCATGTATTTTTCAACAAAATGGGAAAAAAAAAAAAAAAAACTTCAGTGGTGAAGCTTTTTAGTTAAACTGAAGCATAGAACCTGTTTAGATTTCCCCTCCCCCCCATTTCCTTCTCATTAAAATCTATTCATAGAAATGTAATTTCAAAGAAGCTGAGGATATACATTTTGCAAATGTGGGGGGGAAAAAAGCAAAACAGCATAACACAACAAAAAATCCCAAAAAGCAAGTTGGTATGAGTACAAAAATGTTGAAGTATTCAAATCTCTTCAAGAATCTCCCTCTGTGCTACTGCTCAAAACTGTTTTCTGGACTTGATGTGACTTTGTGAAGAGCTTTTCTTCCCTCAGAACTCTGCTTCTCTGAGTCTAGTAACAGATGGGGAGCAAATCCTTTGTTAGGACTTGATGTCTGACTGTATCACGATGTATTTGGCGTATCGCATGCCTTGTCTCCATTGCTCAAGGAGGGATGCCATAGACTCATGTGTCAGTTATTCTTTTATGTAACCAGGCCTGCTCAGGCGTTGGACAAAAGCAGACCTTGTGAATTAGATCTGTGGAGTTTCATGAAACTGCATGTTGTGTTTGGAAGCAGCAGAGCAGGAGAAGCAGTCTGACTGATGCTGCTAAACAGTGCTGTTATTCAGAGCAGCTCCACATCTGTGTGTTATAAGCTGCAAACATTTGTTGCCAGGCTGAGTTGTCTCCAAGAATATACATATGTGTCAACAAACTAGAGAAGCAGTGCAAGTGACCTAGTGCCTCCTGGCTTGTTTTTTCCCTAAAGAAATGACCCACCCTTGCAGTCTAAATTCCTCTTGGCTGCAGAGGTGGGCGTGAGTTTAGTATTCTGGATAACAAACAAAACTGGATTAAAATCAGGATGATGCACCAGAATGGGAATCATTTGCACTGCTCTGCTTGTTCCTCACTGGGCTTTTTGCCTGGTTGGCTGATGCTCAGGGAGTGCAGACTGCTGCAGTTCACTCTGCAGAGACCGGCAGCTGAGGGAGACTGGTTGGTATTTAAGTCCCACTTGCTGTTGCTTATGATGAGAGGCACTTACTGGATGCAGCAAGGGAGTTGATGGTCTGCCTAAGGAAAGCAGCTTGCTGGATCTCCAGAGAGAATGGCAGCTGTTCAGAGAGGAAGAGAAAAGCACTAGGACACAGTGGTGCCTAAGGCCAAGCCTACAGCTGTAGTACGAAATGTTGTTTTAGAAATCCTGTGCTGATTCAAATAGTAGCATTGCTGAATAACTGCACATGATACTCTGTGATGAAGGTGCTGAGGTGCCTGCATGAAGTGTATGAGCGCAGTGCAAGGGGCAGTCAGAGGTCAGTAGCTAAGCCAGCCAAAAGGAGCAGCCTGAGGGAGAGGTTTCCAGGCTCAGATGATGTGGGAATGGCAGAGCTGCGGCAGCATCACCTGAGATACTTCTGGTAGCTGCTTTGACTACAAATGACCCTCATAGCCACTGAGGAATAACTAAATTCCTCTGTGCCATAAGGTTCTCTTGCTTAAGAATGGAGAAATAAATACTCTGCAGCCTACTGATGGGGATGTGGGCTAGCTGTGTGCATGGGAATGCCCAGAAACCCCAGGCAGAGGCTGAGTTTCGTCATACCAAGAGTTACGAACATCATAAGCGCTTAGATAGCTTTACAAATAATTCATTCACTATTTAAGTTGTATTTATCACTGCAGGAAAGTTCCGGCAATATGTTGTGACTTGAAAAAGGAGAACACAGGTGGGAAGAGAAGAATAACAGAAATGGCAAGAATCAAGTAAATTAAGCCACAGTACTTCTTAATTTTAGTCAGAAAATAGTGGGAAAGCATTTTCCAATATCTGGCAGAACTGAGAATAGAATCTTTCCTCTTTCCTGACCTTTCAGTTCTGATCAAGATTAAAAGTAAATAAGATTTAAGATACTTCAGAAAAAGGAGTGGGACACAAATCTGCTCTTGCCACGAGAGTATAGTGAGACCACTTATAATCACCTGTAACTTATGTGCTATTTATTTTGTCATTTAAACTCATAGTTAAAATTTAGTTAATATTATTCAGTGTTCTGTATGCATTTAGTTGGACCAAATGTTTTCTCTAAATGAATGGTGTAGGCAGAGTGCATTCAATCCCAATCTGGTTAGAAGTAGGGTTGTTAAATGGGAAGTGTTTTATTGATTGCCATTTTCACAAGCAGTGATAGCTTACCTTTATCATTTGGAGAGATTCTTGTTTTGCCCTTTCACTTAGTACAAGGTCATGGAACCATTGATTTGGCATTTGGTACAATTTGCAGTTAAAGGAATAGAAACTGTGTGTGAGGAAGTGGAATGGCTGCAGCTTCTATCTTACTTCCTCCCCACATCTCTTCTCCCACCCAACTGATTACTTGCTGCACTTGCAAGGAAAATTAATAACCAGATTGTCAATCTACAAGTTACTGTTTGAAGTGAGGCTTGGCTGGATGCAATAGCTTTTATACTAGTGGAAGTCACTGAGAATACAGGACCCTTGTAGTGGTGCACTCTCCCTCTTCATTAAGCCTCAAATCCATTTTGTACACTTTTGTCTAAAGGAATGCATGGTTATTCCTTTCAGAAGTACAAAATTTTAATCCTTTATAAGGTTCTCAGCTGACATATGACGTAGATTTAAAATTGTAAAACGAGGTGATTTGACCATTTTGTGAAGGTATAATTTAAATGTCATAATAAAAGCAAAAATACCTAAGAAATAATTCAGTGCTCTTGTATGGAAGGATGCAGTACAGATACCAATTGGCAATCGGCATTCTGTGCCTCAGTATGCAGCAGCTTTTTCTCTGAGGGTTACTGAGGATGTCACTGAAGGATGTCAAAGCCAGTGGGAGTTTCTTTGCGATATGGGCAAGAGTTTGTCTTATGGGTTGAAACCAGGGTAGCAACAGCCCCGTGAAAACAGCTCTGTTTGTGTCACTTTAACTATTATGAGGTCCCCTAGCAATTGTGACTGGCAAGCAGGGAGCGATGTCACAGGGATGCTGTCCTCCTGCCTTGAAATGCTCTCTCCTGGCACTACTGGCAGCTAGAGGCAGAAAATGACTCCAGCCTGGACTGCGTGCCTGAACGGTTGGGCAGCAGCTGCCTTGCAAATGGCAGAGACACTGAAAAATGGTGTTTCTGTGTGTGTCTTGGCTTTCAGAGCTGCAGCGCACTCTAGGATGAAATGCTTTGTGGCAGATATTAGGCAGTTTATGGCTGGTATAGTCCAGAACATATTACACAGATTAAAGATTTCTGTAGGAAACACTACGCTCAGTACTTGGGGCAAGAATAATCTGTGCAGATTTCTCCTCTTTATGAAGCAGAGTTTATGGTTTGAATAATCTGTCATAAAGCAGCTACAAAAAGACAATCCGGCCCCTGCAGTGTAGTATCTTGGATCAATTTACTTTGAAGAAAGAAACTGCAAGGAGCAAATTGTCCTTAACCCTCTTATAGGAATAATGAAGCTGGAGGAGAACCAGCCTTTAGTGATTACAATGATGCTTAGACACTCAAGGATCCCTGTTGCAACTAATAGCCCAAACCTTTGTGTGGAACCTCAGAAAAGGGGAAGCTTTCTGTTAACAAGTCCTGTTTACTGTGTGCAAAGAGTTGATTTTATTCTGTGCTTAATGACTTCTTAGTTGGTGAAAATTTCTGTGCTGAGATCTTGTAGGACATTTCAGTCTGTTATGCCTGACTCTGTTAGACTGCAATTATATTACTTTTGGGTGGATGATAGGCATGGAATTTCCCAGAGAAAATCATGCCATAAAATACTCAATGTGAGGTTTCCATGAGAAGTTTTCTTTTAACTTTCGTAACCTTGATCATTAAAGCCACTCAACTTCAGGAAAAGTAATTATGTGTAACAAACATTACCTATGCTGTGGAACCATTTTTAGGGGGAATGTGGGAGGAGGCAATTTCCCTACAGCTAGTAAAGTGAAGATGCATGATTATTTCTTCATTTTATAAAGGAACAGGCGTCATATTTATGAGAACAGACAAGCTTATTAGTACTGCAGTAACCCATGGTCAATACAAATATTACAAGTATTACTTCATCTTGCTAACTGTGCTTCAAATGGCGAGGAAGGCTTAATATGCTGCATGTCATGCCTGGCTAATTGTGCTGCTAATGAGAATTGTTTTTTGAGATCTCAGTGAGAAAAAAGAATACCCAGCACTGGATAAGATATTTAGTTTTTCTCTTGCTGATGTAAATCAGGAGTAAAAACCCATACTCAGTATTCTGGCATGGTTGTAGTAACAGGGAGAGGAGACTGGATCTCTGTTGGCTTTTTATTTTTCTCTTTAATTGATGATATTGGCTGTTGCAGTGAAAGTCTCCTTGTGTGAATGATAATGACAAATGAATCAGGAAATGAATGGAGAGGAACATATCAGGGAAACAGTCAGAAAATAGCAGATAATATCAACTGAAAGGAAAATGAGCTATTTGTGCAGCACTACCCAGCAAGGGATGAAAAGGAGAGAGGCAATATACTTAATATGGCTTCTCTCATCGTGTTTAATTTTTTGATGGGGATGAAAGCCTGAAAACAAGCTGGAGGCAGCAGACTTTTGTGTCTAATCCCCAGGCACTTTCCCCTCTTGCCGTGTATCTAGGGGAACCTGGCATTAGTCATCGCTTCAGGTGACTAGGGAGCAGAAGGGATTTATGGCTGAGAAGTGAAGGGTTTAGAAGTCAGTCAGAATTCATCTAATTGCAGCCACTGAACTGACTTTAATTTGGGAGCATTTGGTGTTGTTGGCAAGCTTTCCATCTGTCATAAACAAAGACACCAAATTAATGAAAATACTTCCCAGCCCCCTTGCCTCCTACACAAAAACATTAAACAGGCAAATGGCAGAGATGTGTCTGATGTTGAATTAATAGTGGCAGGGGTGGGAGAAAACATCTATCGATCTGTTTCACATAGGCATGTCTATAACTCAGATGGCTGCGTTAAGACGAGCTAGAAGATACAGAAGTGGTTTGATATTAGGAGAGAAGGGACCTGCCTCTACTAATTATACACATGGGCAAAAGCAGCTTTTAAAGCAAATCAAAGTAAAGAGGTTGGTCCAAATTCAACTCTGCTACAACTCCACTGAGGGCAGTAGCATTACACCACAAATGGATTTGTCTTTCAGACCTCCACAAAGGGGACATTATTGTGGCTGGTGAAATGAATTGACAATATAGTGGGTCTCAGGAGGGGATATTCAGAACAATAAAAGCCCTGGCCCTTCTTGCCAGTCGGGTACTGCAGATGGTGCAAAGGGCTCTGTGTTCCCCACAGTGCCACAGGGAGGGATCTTTCTTCTCATGAAGAGAAAGGCACTGATGAGAATGATAGATGGCAGCCTACCTGCTTAGAGGAGTCACCATTAATGTGGGAGGGAATAATCAGCCCTTTGTCTGGGGCTGGGGGAGGCAGCCAACAGCCTTGCTGAACGAATGAAAGTGTTCAATCAGGTTATGTGCTTCCTCTCCCCTGGGGAGGGAAACACTTGGGAAGTGGTGCAAAGCTCATGTAGTAGTAATAAGCCCTGTTTTATTTACAATTTATTGTACTTTCAACTCAGCGTTCTTCAGTGACAGCTAAACCTAAGCAGTACTACACTAAAGCCATATAAACAGACTTCAACAGAGTAACTGAAGCAATCCTGTTGATTCCAAAAGTAGCGCTGCTCTCCCTGGCTAAGTCTAGTAGCACCGTGAGGCCAGGTGAGCTCAGCTCTCAGTTAAGTAAGCAGCTGTCACAAATGCTTGGTTACTTGTGACAGAAAGGATGCCCTTCTGCTTTCCAAGGGTTGAGGAGGGAAGGATTATGTTCATGTGTAGGATCAGTTCCTCTAGAAATAAAAATGTAGGTTGCTCTAAAAGGGATCTGTCTTTTGCTTTTCTCATCTCATGAATACATAAGGGCTGAAAGTGTCACTCCTCTGCCTAAATTTTTAACAGCAAACTCTTTCATTTATGCTCCAGCCTTCTTCCCAGCTTAAGTGAAGTTTGGGTCAGACATTACAAAGAGAAAATAAACAAAAAGCAAACTCCTCTTCTGCGAAAACATTTAAGGCTTGGAATTTTCACCCCTCAGAAACTTGAATAAAAAGCCTTCATTTTCATAATGATGAGAAATGTGCTGGGAACAACAGATTGAAACTAAGGGAAGAAAAATTCAGAGTTTAATCACTATCTTTCAATGAAGCCTACGTGCTACTCGGCCACTTCCTGAGGCAGAGCAGACCGGCTGCTGGATCTTTTAAGTGGGAAAGCTGAAACACTGAGCTGTGTAGTTGCTGGTCTTCTGGCAGAAACTTGGAGGTGGCATGAAGATCTGAGCCCTTCATGTTCAGGTAGAATGAAGTTGCCACTGTTTTCATGAACTCTGTGCTGATGTGCATGGCAGATATGGGTCACAGCAGTGCTCCCTCGAACCACAGTGGGGTGGTTTCTGAGCCATAGCTATACATCAGCATCTACAGTTTCAGGATTAAGAAGCACTGTAAAAAATATGATCTGCAAAGATTATGAAATAACTTCTTTTGATTTTAATGTTAGCATATTCCCCTCTGTCACTGGCAAACTGAACTCTAATTAAGGAGCTTTGGAGTGTTAGACTGGTGAGTGGGTACTTTCTCTGTGTGAGAGACAAGGCTATGGGATGAGGGAGACAGTTGCAATAGAAGACTTATGAAGGGTTCCATGGCCTCTCCAAACTCTGGATGAAGACAATTCAGGTTTTAGCTGCCAGGGCAGGGCCTGTAGTATGGGGCTGTTCTGCCCCAAGTGCAACCTTACATCCACTATGCTGTCCGAAGACAAGACTAGATACCCTATCTGCAGCTTATCATATAACAGCCATGAAGCAATACATTTTTGCTGGAGTTACCTAGCAGTTGCCAATTTACATGTATTTTTTCC
Source organism: Centrocercus urophasianus (assembly GCF_019232065.1). Classification (NCBI taxonomy): domain Eukaryota; kingdom Metazoa; phylum Chordata; class Aves; order Galliformes; family Phasianidae; genus Centrocercus; species Centrocercus urophasianus. The sequence goes on along the minus strand of NW_024884744.1, from coordinate 13,174,482 downwards.
AGCAGATGCAATTTTTTGCTTCACTGAATTAAAAATAGATAAAATTGAGAATTTTAATCAAGTTTTTTTTGTGGGGAGAAGAGTGGAATAGGAGATAATCAAACAAACAGTGGCTATTATCCAATTAAAGAGGCTTTTTAAGACAGTGACCTGCTGCTCATCTCCACCCATGCTGAAGGAATGAAATAAACTGACTGTTCTTAGTGTCAGTGGCTCAACTGTCAAGAAAATAGATGTGAATAAACGACACCTCAGAAATATTTTCACTTGTCTGCTTCTACTAACTTCTCTCAGCTGTATAATACAGTGCCTTTAGTTCTCATGCCCTCTCACTCGTTGAGGTGCTGATTTCAGGTTCTTCCAGTTTAGCAGAGAAGATGTCAATGGTCTCCCAGCCTGGCCTCCTTGTATGGAGCTAAAGGCAGTGTAGCCTCCTTTGCAGCTGGCTTGGCAGCACTGGCAAGGAGGTGGGTGCATGCACAGTGGCATGTGGCTGAGATATCAGTCCTGGTAACTTCCCGCACTATGTTCCCCAAAATAAGGTGAAGAGAGGCTCTGTAACTCATCCACTGCCTCACACTTGGAAATGGAAGGCAGGCTGGAAGCTTTTGATGGTATCCCCTTAAAGCTCAATGATGAGAGCCATTATTTGATTCAAAATTTGATTCAAAAACAGACAGGCAAACTGGGTTGCTAGTTAGAGGGATTTATTCTCTAGGGAAAACACAACAGTTCTTGCAGTGTGTTACAGAGAGAAATTTGCTGCACTGTCCAGGTACACACTCTGTTCAGCTCTTCAGATTGCTGTAAAATCTGCTTTGGTTATTTGAATTCGAACCACTGATACAAGACAGGGAAAAGCAGCTCTGCAAAAAAGTAAGCATTTGCAGGGTAATTGCCACAGTGCACAGCAAACCCTTTTCATAGCACAGTAAATAACTCTGCTGGAGGACTAGTATGGAATTAAGCTTTTCATTCCTAATGTATGGATGTACCTGTAGCTGAACTCATATGCATGGAGTAAGATTTCAGCAGGTAGATGTGAAATTAAGATCACAGGGGACTCCAAGCTTATCCATGTTCTAAAGGACAGTCCCCTTTAAATGATATCCACCCTGCTTGCAACTACAAAACAGAGTGACTAAAACTCATGCATCACAGGACTGTTGTAAACATTACCAGTGACATCTGTCTTGTCAGTGCTGGAGATAAAGATGAGTGGCATGTGGGAAATAGCTGCACAGATCCTGGCTGGCCCAGTTCTGGTGGTGGATGGATGGCTTCTCCTGACCCTGTGTGTTGAGAAAGCAGAGCTGTCAGCTGTGAGTGCTGCAGCTCCTTCCTCTTCCTCGGTGCCCAGACCAGGTGGGAGCCTTGCTGGGTCTTTGTCTCCTCTGACTGTTACAAATGTCTGTTAGTTTCCCTCACCTTCCTGAAACAAAATATTGCTTCAAACTTGGAGATTTGAAATTTCCTTTTTTTCCCTAATTCATTTAAAATGAAAATATCTAATTGTAGGAAAAACTGATTTTTTTTTTTCTTATTTTAACTTTTATTCTCTCAGCTTTCTTATGAACAGTAACAATTAGATTTTGTAGAAAAAAAGTAATCAACTTCCGCTTTTGTTTTGAAATTATTATTTTTAGTTTTGAGAAAAGTCAAAAGGAGCAGCTTTGAAAATTAAAATGTGCTATTATAGAGATATAAAAAGTCTAGGTTTGTGAATTTTCTCTTAAATATTTTTTTCTTCAGTGTGAACATCATCACATGTTCTTTTCTCAAACTTTTCTTTGAAGAGCAGCTAAACAACTTGCCAGTCTTCCAGATATGTGGTTGTTTATTGGTTTTCTTTTGACATTGAAGGTCGTGATGCTTAAATGCCTCCATTTTCTTTGTAAGAGGATAGAAGGAATGTTTTTTCTTTTTTTTCTCTTTTTTGGACAGCTTATGAATGACTTCTGATTTGATTTCTTGAACAGAAATCTGCCAGCTACATGCAGCTGGGAGTTTAATTCATACTGAACAATTCATGCAGGAAATTTTTTTGTTCATAAATCCTTTTTAAACTTATTCCTAAATTCAGGCTTAACACCAGTTTAACAGATGCATTTGCCCGTGAGTTTATTAATAGACAGTTCTTGTTCCTTTTAACTAATGTGAGTTTCCTGGCTTTGTTGTCATGTTCACATTCAAAGCCTCTGGGGGTTTTGAAGCCTTGTCATGGAAAAAGAATACTGTTGGGGGATGGAACTGATTTGGGTGAAGTGGACACTGAGCTGGTGAAGAAAGGAAGTGAGCTGTTTTGAGAACACTACAGTTTGTATGATACGTGACATTCTTTACTACCCCGCCACTGCTGGAGCAAAGAGATACTTCTCCTGCTGTATCTGGATGCGTTGTGCATGTCCTGCATCCCCAGCTGGGCTGTTGACTGCAGGGATTGGACTCTGGGCCTGGTAGAACTCATAAAAGATGCTGTTAGCCAGGGCTCAAGAGGGCATGTTGATGTTATCTTATGATGACCATCCATGGGGAACAGAAAATCCTGGTTTCTGAGATCACTTTCCCATTCTGAACTGAAACAAAACTAGGTTTCTCTTATAAGATTCAATATTATTTCATAACTTTAATCTCTTCAGCTTTACTTTTGAATAATATCCTTCCATACTAATATTTGATGAAATAATTGAATAAGTATTCAAAATTTGAATCAAAATTAAGCAATAATCAAAATGTTTCATGAAGGCTGATGTAGCTGTGCTCAAGTCACTTTGAATCCTATGGGTTATGTGTGATCCTGAAGTCAAGATGAAATATCCAGTGATGAGAAAGGAAATAATAAGGTACAGAAAATGAACTATCAATGAACATCAAGAATAGAGGGCTGTGATTTTATCCTGGGAACTTTTGCGCCTGTGCATATGTATAGAAAGAAGAGATTTAATGAATCTGGGAGCAAGATGGTTGGAGGTAACTTTAAAACATCTTCAAAGGGATGATGCTTGCTGGCCTTCACTGGTATATGCAGATAGCATTTTTATAAGGGGTTAAGGCAAAGATGCTTCTTCTGAAGAAACAAAGAGTGCGCCAGTGCAGGAGGAAATTTTGCCATCTGCAGTGAAACATCAGCACGACACCATGATGGGCACTGGGAAAAAATGATTTCTTTCTTTAGTCTACACTGGTAGCCTGCTGTCAAGCCAGTTAACCTTTAAGATAAATGTGGAAGTGCGAGTGCTAGCAGGAAGAGAGTGGGAAGTGAGCTTCTTGGATACAAGGGACAGTTGTTTTCCATGAAAGTGTGGGTGGGATCTGGCCATCCTCCTGCAGCCCCAGGAGCTGGAACAGCATGTCATCTTGGAGAGGCCTTCTCAGGAGCCATCTCTGGAGAGGACCTATGGCCTCATCCATAGCACAGCTGTAGGCAGAGTGCACCCATAACACAGGGAAAATAGAGTTTATAGTGACATTATTTGGTGCAAATGGACTGAAAAGTCAAGAAGGGATGGGAGCTGTACATGCAGAGTGGTAAGATAGTCACAGGTCTCCTTATATGTCTTGAAACTGTATTTAATTGTAGCTTAATGTGCTAATCATTCAGAGGTATTAATTTCTAAGATTACAAATATATTCATAAGAGTTGTGTGGTGGTAGATAACGTATCAGAAGCTGGACAATTCATCTTTAATTTGAAAATCTTATAGGCTTTCTTAGTTTCAAAGAGTTTTGGCCTCCATTTGATACTCTGGTGTTGTATGACAGCAAACTCATGTAAACAAAGAATTTTTCTCTGTGAAATCAAATTAAAGCATTAGCACTGCAATCCTCAAATCATGCTTGAAAGAGAAACTTCAGAGATTCTATACACTGTTTTCCATGTTTTAGTGTGCACTGCATTCTAAAAATCACAGTGCTCATCTACTGTTGTAGCTGCTTGTGAAGAATATTCTCTTTGTGTTTTCAGAATGTGGAAGAACGTGTGGTGTAAACTTAGTCTTAATAAACTGACTGCCTTAGCGTGAGTTAAGCTCAAAGAATCTGAGAGCTTCAGGTGTTGCTTATGTCTAAGTACTACATCTCTAGCCTTGTACTCCTGCATCCTGAAGTGACACCTTTCTGTTCAGGAACGTTCTCAAAGTTCGTGTCAACTAAGACTGCTATGGGCAGTAGGCCAAATTGTACAGGAGGCATATGCTGGAGCAGTCATGGAAAAATATGCTGCAACACACCCTGGGCTTTCACACAACTCCTGGCTGTCCTGAGAAGTCATGATTGTTCTACACTGCTTCAGAAGATGCTAGGATACTAAACAGGAGATCACCACTCCACATTGCTTGTCCAGGTCTTAGCTTGCATTGTCTCAAAGAGAGAAAAAAATGGGGATATGTGGAGAGGAAGGAGAAAGTAATGGACTGAAGGGGAGTGGTACAGAACCACTTAAATCTCTGAATTACTCCTTAAACTGTAGCTGAATCATGCTGATATGGAAATTGATTCCATTATCTGAGTAGGGAACTTACTGTGTTGATTTTATAAAAAAAAAAAAAAAAAAAAAAAAAAAGTGTTTGTGCTGCATTTTTGTTTTACTTAAAAGATCTTTTGGGAGCAGTGAGTGTTTTGGCACCTCCTATGCACTAATTTCAATGTGACTTGAAGGCTGCAGTGGGCTTTGAAAGTAAGCTGCTGTGTGTTCACTGCTTTTAAAAACTGAATCATTCAGTTAGGAGCCAATAGTTTCAGGATCTGAAGTTTAGTCTTGTTGCTTGAAAAATCTCAGCTCAGGTTAACATGAAGCAAAGCTTTGAACAACCTTGGACTTTTCCAAAATGAATTTGGTAATGAAGATGTAGCAAGGGTTGTTATTTGCAGCTCCAGCTGCAGGAAGTGGAATAGCAAAGGGGAGCCTGTGCACAGCTGGCAGCACCTAGGTCTCCTATACCCTACTCATAGGGGCTGGAGCAGTGTGAGTACACTGCTAGTTTGCTGGCTCGGTTCACCCATGTTTTTTAGAGATACTGAAATAACTTGTACAGTACCTGGGAGATGTTGATAGAAATCATTTGGAAAGCCTTGAAAGCAGAATTTGTTTCTGGTCTTCTTCTGCACTTCCTCTTTGTGCTGTGTAGAATTTTTGGGAATAAAGATGGCTAGTGGAAGTCACTGAGGTCATTCAGGTAATACCTGTGATACGGCCAGTTAAAATTTCTTAGAAGAATTGCTCTGTATCAGTGAGGAACTGTGACTATTTCAACAGAGGGCACCCATTAATCTATATTTGCTTTGCCCTAATAAACTTTGTTAGACAGGGTTTAAATAAATTTCAGAGAATGTTGTCAAATGTCTGTGAAGTGAATAGTTTATCTCAACCTTCTGATTAAGAGGAGACATAAAAACCAAGGTCAAAAATTAATATTATTTCTTTGTTTATGCAACAGCATTCAGACTAGTTTGGATTGTATACAGTCTGGAGTGTTACTTGTGTATTCACTGTGTTTCACGAGTGTTTCAAATAATTTCAAATAACTTCCTAGCTACATGTACAGAACGTATAAAACTTGTGCAGTATGATCATAAGCGTGTTCTTCCTTGGGAAATGTAGCTGGGATGGCTGTCTTTTTTTTTTTTTTTTTTTTTTTTTGGAAGTTAAGTGGTAGTTTAAAGTTATTCTCTGAGGACCTACACTAGAGTAAAAGTCAGGGGCGCTGCCTCCGTGTTCTTGTCTGTGCAATGAAATCCTTTGCTAGTGTTTTAAAACCTCATCTCAGAAACGGTTTTGCATTTTCTGGTTAAACCCTGCCAAATGCTGGTGTGTGAGGAGCTTGTCCAAGTGGGGAGGATGTTTGTTTTAAACCAAGTTTGAGAAGTTCAAAGGTCCTTGTCAGATTCTTCATTATTGGTGTTCAGAACTCTAAATATTGGGAACTCAGTGTCTGCAGATTGATTCCTACAGTAAACTAAGCAGTCATGGTACAGAATTGTGACTTTTTTTTTGCGGTCAGCATTTTTTTCTTTTAAAAATAAGTTGTTTTTTCTGTTAATTTTTTTTTTGCCTGTTCTTTGTTTTATCCTTGGTTCCTGTAATTAAAGTGCTTGCTCTTAACTTCGGTAGCCATAGTGAAGTGCTCAAAGTATACCACAATGTGCTTGAGACATCTCTTTGAGCACAGTCTGTACTTAAAGTAGACATGTAGTTGACAGACATTGTTTTAATTTCTTTTTTGAAGAACTATTACAACTTTAGCTGTCATTACTGTGCTAGAGGGGATAGAAGATCATAATTTTTTTTCTAGTCAAAGCACTAAGGAAAACAAAATTTCATTCTAAAACACAGGGAAGATGAAAGAGGCAAATGTTGAAAAAATGAATAGCTGGTAAAGGAGGGAGAGAAGAAATGAGGAAGACTGAAGAATTTCTATCTTCAGTTGTTTATTCAAACTTGCGCAAATATCAGCCCACTATTGCTTTGCCAAGAGTGCTGCTGAAGGATTAGCCTTTCACCCCAGCTCCCTTTCCTTCATTTTCTTTAAATTTGATCAGTCTTCATCTGGTAGAAGTGGCTCCCTTTTAGGCCTGTGGGGCGCTGAAGTTTTTATAGAACAGTATTTGAGTCAGGAATATGGCTCTGGCAGCTTTTAGCAGCATTTTTCAAGTTAGTTCTTGGTTTCTCGTGCTCTTGGTCAATACTTCATTAGTCTGCAGCTGCGACAGGATGTCTTGGTGATCTTTTTCAATCTGAATATCTTCTCTGGCACAGATTTCTTCCTGCCTTGCTACCCTCTTTTTTCCTTCATCATTCATTTACTCGTATCCTTTTCTCTCTTATTTTCGTTTCCATTCAGGCATGTATGCAGAAGTACTGGGTTATATTTAGATGGAACCGTACCTCTGGAGTCAGAAATCTCATTATGCTTATGAGATATTATTCTACTTCAATTCACTTGTGTATAACTTGTCCTAGACCTACATAATGCCTACTATCATAGTGTGAAGTTTTTTTTTTGTAAGTGTTTTAGATTGTTAGGCGTACTGCTCTCTAGTTTCAAATCCTTACTGAATAAAGTAGCATTTTATTTGTGTCCATCTGCTTCTGTGCTGATGGACATACAGAAGCAGACAGCTGCGTAGTAAAGAATGATGTAGGACACGGGCTGGAAAACACTCCCGGGCATTCCCTACTGTTTCTGGCACTAAGATTTCAAGCACTGCTGTGTCCTCAGAAGGATGAATGTAATTTGACTTGTTCAGATTTGGGAATCCTCTGAGGCCTGAAACAATATTTGTTCTGTGCCTCAAATCTAGTTTTGGAGGGAAATAGTAGTGACCAGTGACAGTAAATTATATGGGGAAAATGTTTCCTCTGCTCTGATGGAAAAATTATTTGTTTGGGAGCAGAGTTGTTGCTATTACAGCCATCATGCAGCAGAGCTTGTGCAGCATTCCATGCCTTCTCTGGTGAGCAGGGGGAAGACAGCCCAGAGCAAGGTTGGGCTTCTGTGGGAGGAAGCCAGTGTATTTGTTAACAGTGGGAAAGCTGGAAGAATATAATTGGTAACATGAAGATTGGAGAGGATATTCCTGCATTACTTGGTGGCTGACAGCAAAATACATACCAGTTTTTGAAAGGAAAGAAAGATCTGTTGTATGGACCATCCTAAGCCCAGCAAGGCACATAAGTTGCTCTATGGAAAGAGTAATTTTGGCTTCAATTCAGTGAGTTTAACAGCTGAAGTTCTGTACAGACATAATTGGTTTTCTGAAGTTAGCCCTAACAGAGTTACTATGAAAAAGTTAGAGCTTTTATCACAGCAATGTAAATGCATGCTCCTAGTGGCCTCTGCTTTCAGCGAGGTCACCAAATGTTACAGTTCTCTGTGAAAGTTAGCATCGTGACCTGATATTTTTAGTACAGTGTCTTTGGGACTGGCTTCCCTATGCATCCAGGAGTCATTCTGCTTTGAACGTTTGCCAAATGCTCTCAGCAGCTAAGTATAAAACTTCAGTTATTACTTCTGAAACCTGAAAGGTTCAGTGATTGAGGAGATTTTTATGTTTCATAATATTTTGGACTTCATACTGCATGTGCAGTCACTATGTTTTGACAGTATTTTACATTTTATTTTTCCAAGTACTGTTTTATTAGATTAGCTCAGATAGGAAGAATAACTTCACATTTATCATGAGTAACTTGCATGTTCAAACACTGATATTGAATAGTTTAAATCTCCGGAGTACAAACTATAAATTAACATTAGAGGCCTCTCAACATCCATTATGCTGTTCAAAAGGTTGTGCAGAATTAATAGTTGCCAGCAGTTTCTACTCGGATACAGATACATCATCTCTTCTACCATAGTCTTAACTCTCTTGAACTGCATGTGTTGAAAAGAATATCTCAAAATTAAAAAATGGCACGGCTGAATAGTGTAATGAATCACCAAGGCTTTTATTGCCTTTCAGGAGAAGATTCATGTTTTCTTGCAGCTCGCTTTACTAGTTTTCCTAAAAAACAGTGATACTATATGGTTAGCTGAGCATAGGCCTAGAGGACAAAACCCCATCTTGCTGGGACCTCTGATTCAGCCTCTTGACAAGCTTAGCATAAAAATCTGATATGCGAAGACATGAAGAATGAGCACTTCTGTTACAAGAAATGACTTTCTTTACCAAGTAATATGGACTTTTAGGCATGCAGATAGAACAGTGAAGAGTGTTTTCACTACTGACTCTTTTTAGAATAAATAGAATTTCAGGCCCTAGAGTTCTTCATTGATCATGTTTCTCAGAAGTGTGAGAAATTTGGACATAGATACAATAAATAAATCAGTGAAAATCCCACAGTGTGCTGCAGGATGCATTGCAGACCAGAACTTTTGGTTAAGAGCTTGTCATTTCCAGTACATACAGTAGTTGGGAAAAACAGCTTGGCATCTTTGAAATTCTGCAACAGCTTATTAATTTGTGCTACAGGCTAAGGGTGGGAGTCCATGCTTCTTGAGGAACATAGGAAGCCTGGGAGAAGTACTCAGAACTTGTGAAGATAGAAATTGGAAACTCTGGCTACTGAAATCAGGACTGTGCTTCTACCCATCTGTGGTAATAGTTTTCTCATGGTGTTGCTGCATATTAATCTCACTGCAGCTTGTAACAGCTTGTTTATCTTATTTGCTGTTCTCTTTGCCATTCTGATGATGTGCTGCTGGATGCATAGTACTAGGCCAGAAAATCTTATATCTTCACCCCATCTCCATCCCTTCTCATAACCCGTTACACACACACACACACACACACACACATATATTTAGTTTCACCACAGTAAGACAAAGCAAGGAGTTGGCAATTAATTACTTTTTCTCAGAACCTATTGTGACTTATTTTTTTTTTAAACCACACATGAACTAAGTTCCTTTGAAATTTCTTGGTTAGTATTTAGGGAAAAATAAAATGTCAAACTAGACTTCTGATCTTTCATAACAGCATGTAGGACTCTAGTGTTCAAATTTAAGGCTTAAAGCAGCTGTTCTAGTTGCATTTACTAATTAATTAGGCTGGAAAAGAATGACTAAGGTTTGATTATATTTAAATTTGTATTTCAGTTTCTACCTATGTTGAAATCAAGATATATTTGTCTTTACAAACACTCATGAAAATGACTCATTTTTTTCAGAGATGGTGTGCATTAAGAATGACCCTACTTAAGAAGCTTAGTCAGGAATATTATCTGCTGTTTGTTGAAACTCTGGAGGTGAGAAAAAGCATGTGACCTAACGATAGCCTGGCTCTCTCCCTGTGTTTACACTACCTATGTAGTAGGTACAAGTGCTCGTCTGTGCTAGAACATAATAATAGGGATAGGGCATCTAGGTGTGTGAGACTGAATCCTTGTTTATTCCATTGTTGCGTTTATGCAGATATAATTAATACTTTCATACTTAAATTCTCCTCTTGTTTTTCTAACTACAGCTGACCTTGCTACCAAGATGAAGCAGAGTAAAATAAGCACATTTTACCTCTGAGAATCCAGTCTTCAATACAAAGGTTCTAGGAGCTTTGTATTAGACATGCTCTGAGTATGTTAGGAAGGTATTTGTCTTCATCCCAGCAGACGGAAGATTATAATTAATGTTCAAAGGAAAGCGTACATGTGAAAGGGATATGATGCAGTCAAATGCCACCTCAGACAACATGTGACTGTAATGGATTTACAGAGGGCTGGCAGTATCTATCTTTTATTAATAAGAAGTGCTACAGTAAAGAAAAATTGCATATTGTTGTAGTTGTGTAGATGATACTTTTTTTTTTTTTTTTTTTTTTTAAAAAGAAAAACCAGAACTTACTTGGTAACAGCACAAAAATCTAAGAAACCTTAATATGTTTTCTTGTTTTTTGTTCATGAAGTTATATCTTTTATTTCTTTGGTTTACTTATTTCTTCTGATTTAAAATTACACTGTTCATGCTGATGAATTCAGCTCAGGTTGACCTGGAGTGTGTTCAAGCTGGAGTTTGTATGCTCCTAATCCAAGGTCTCCTTCATGAATATCTTCCTTGCCTGCAGCCTGGCTGCTGCAGCCTGTTTTGTCCTGTGCAGGCACTAGTGTGTGAGCAGATGCTTCATAGTTTTTGGTCAGTTCATCATTATTTATGATATAATCTGTGTCCTCATTCTTCAGCTGATCCTGTATGTTTCAAACAAGGAAAAATACCAGTGAAAGGACCATTGAAGAGGATTTTTATAAGGTTTAAATGAAGAACAGGTTAGATACAATTCCTTTCACTTAATTTCCTTATTCTTTCAATTACTAACTTATGATCTTCAAGAAATTTTGATGATTAGGGCAAATAGTTGCTTACCATGTTCAGCTCTTGGACGGTGCTGTGAAGTGAATTTACTATTCAGATTTCTAGGATAATTTCAGTGCTTAAATATCACTGACATTAGTCAGATGGAGCAGCCAATGCTTTCTTTCAGCATCTGACTGGATTATTTAAAATCTGACTCGTGAGCTGAGTATGCGTGTACATTCTTCACAATGCAGCATGGCACCTTCTGGGATCCCTCTCTACAATCCTGGAGAACTCCCTATAATCCTTCACTATAAAAATAGTAGGTTTTAGGAAAAGCACTGTGCCAGGCTGTTCCATTGAGTACAGTGACTTTTGGGGTACACTTGAAATACCATTAACCAAGTTAGGTACTTACGCCATACGCCCTGGGGCTGGTGAGAATTCTGGCAACAGGATTACACCAGTCAGGTAACGTCGTCGTGAGAGGTGGACCAGCATGTGTTAAAATAGGTTTTAGGTATCTGTGAAGTTTGTTAAAGAAAATTTCCTGTGTGAATTTGGTACTAAGATGCTTCTGTAGGAAACTTCATTATAAAGCATAAGGGCGTCAGCCAACTTGATGGAAACGAGCAAAATAGTATTTATGTACTCATCCATTATTGCATTGATTTTTACCTCTCACAAGTCTTTACGATGCAGTGCTCAAAATCTGTCTGGAAGCACAGCAGAATGGCTGAAGTGGTTGTCATGGAGTACAGAAATGGGAAAAGGAATTGGAAGAGGTGCAATACGCACTAGATTGTTCTGCTTGCTGCTCTCATCCTCTGTTTGCTGTAAAAATGTGATCTTTTTAAAGTACTTCCTGTTATAATCACATAAGATGCAATTGTATCAGCTATTTATGTGAAAACGGTAGCTAACAGTTTCTTAAACATATACTAAGTTTTCTGTAAGGTGAATGGATTTCTTCAACTGGCAAAGAATATTTCATCAAGTATCAAGTTGCTTTATTCTGAGGAGCATACAAATGTTATTCTCTGTAATACTCTATCTTTAGTATTCAATACATTTGTTTTGCATAGTCATTTTACAACACTCAACATATTTGTTATACATCAATGTTTCTTTACATAAAAGCACGCACAAACATTAAGAACAGGCTTTATGTTAATGTCTCACACGTCTTTCCTATCTTTTTTTCATTCAAAAGTGCTGTATTGAGATGAAAGAAAAACCTGCTCGTCTTAAGCAAACATATCTTCCTTGTATCTGCCAATAGCAGCTCCCTCAAGCTGATATATTTTCTCTGTTACTTTAACTTGCCAAGTGATTTTTGGTAAGCAGGTCTCAGATTTTTTTTTTTTTTTTTTTTTTTTTTTTTTTTGCAAACAAGGGAAAATTTTCATTATTGATTCTGGTCCCTGTCTCCTCCTCCTGTCCCAGCTCTCTCTCTTTCCCTCCTTTAAGGGAAAGTAGACATAAAAAAGTGAATGATGACTTGAGTTCTGCAGAAATATTGTAGAAATGCTCAGTGAGTAACAGTGTGTCTTAGACCTAGTCCTTCCAGTACCATCTCTTCCTTCATTATTGTCTGGCACCACTGTTCTAGCCACTCTATATAAACTGTCAACTGAAGAAACTGAGTCACTGAAACACCCTCAAAATCTCAGATAGATTGAAAGGCTAGATTATGCACTTGGCTGTCCTCTGTACTACAGCCATAGCAGTTGTTCTGTGGAGTCTTTTATTTGTATGTATATTTTCTCCTGTGCAATTCTAAAAAACTTAATTGCATCTATTGGAAGATCATGTGATTCCCTCATCCAAAGTTAGTGGGAAAGATGAATGTTGAATCCACTCGAATAAATAAATCCGATCAAAACAACAATCCGGGCGGGATCTATCAAAGTGCCAATCTGATGGGGTTGTGTAGGAAATTTTATATCAGGTTATATCTTTTTCTGTAGGAGCAGGGAAAAAAAAAAAAAAAAAGCCTTCCTGACCCACTTTTATTTGAATCTTGAAGGAAAAGTCCTCCCAAGTGCCAAGTATTTAAGAGCTATTTTTAAAATGCAATGTATGGAAGCTGCCAGTTAGAGCTGTTTTGTTTTCAGCATTTCAAAAAACAAAAAATGAACCTGATTAGAAAAAAAACCCTGCAAATAAGAGCTTAATTCTAGTTTTTTCATCACTGGAAATATTGGCATTGTTAGTATGAACAACTTGAAGCACTTGCGCTGAGTTGTTAGACCCAGTGTGAAAAATTGAGTCTTTTCATGGAAGCTTCATGTGATTAAACCAAGTCCTTCCATTCTGTTCTTTTATTTTCTTCCAGTGTAAGTAACAGAAGATGAATATTTCTCTGCGTTTCCTCTTTGAACTATGATCTCTTAGTGGGGCCTTGTGTCTAAGCAGACTTGGTAGTGAATTATATAGCCCTCAGTCTAACTTGTCCTGTTTACCTCCTGTGCTTTGTACAGACAGCACATGTGCTTGCATAGCATAGCATAGACTAGCATCATACCAGATGGGAATAGTGGATGTGTGCTGAAACACGCAGACTACTTGGCCAGAAGTAATCTTCAATGTGGAGATTTCTACCCTAACTCCTTTCCTCTCCCCGATCTTTTGAGCCACCACCGCTTTTAGGATTAACTTCAGCAAGTATTTGGTTGCTATGCATGAACTCGCATGAAGCCTTCATTTTGGACTGTGACTGATCTTCAAAATCTCTTTCGTTTTCACATTTGTTGTGCTTTGTCCATGCTTTTGCTTTTCAGTCTCTTGAGATGCTGTTTAAAGTGAAGTCATTTTTCTCCATCTTGTTATGATGCTTCTGGTTCTGTAATAAATTATTTACCTCTTGTTCCTTAGTAGTTAACTAGTAATTAATTATTCAGTCCACTGAAAGAGCTTAACTTGCTGGGCCTATTTGTCATGTTTTAATGACCTGCGCTGTAAATGCTTTCTCTATTGTTGGCATGGTTTCTTTATGGTATTACAGACATTATCACATTGTTCAGTGCAGCATGAAAGGGGAATTTTAATCCATGTGTGATGCTGGCATTTCAAGAGTATATCAGACATGGTTTACAGTATTTTAAGACCAGCAAAAAAAAATCTTATCACACTCCAGTGGCTCTGGTTGCATCTCCTGCGAGAAAGAATTTAAATACAGTAATAGAATAAGATGGATTTTTGCACTGAGGCTGCTTTAAAAATTGGAGAAAAACCCCAAAGTGGTTTCTTAGCAGAACTAAGAAATTATTGTCTAACCAAATCTATGCCTTCCTAATACAGGATTGGGGAGAGAGGTTGCATTAGACAACCTACTCTTAGACTTGCATTTCAGCTCTCTGTGGGCAGAATGGCTCAGATACTGTACTGTGTAAAGAGCATTATTATTATTGGAAAAGCGGTGTGGTAATTCTGAAGTTGGGAAACTGAGTTTGATATGCCATCGTATGCACATGTGTGGTCCATCATATAATCAGGGTACAATACTGGCATGTTAGTGTGCTTTTGCTCATGTAATCAAATACTAAATTTTCCATTGAGCCCTCATATGTCCAGGCTTCTACTCTCACAAATCTGTACCCTGGGAGCCCTTGTTGTCACTTGAATATCCCTTTGGCCTGACAGTTCAGTCTGCGGTCCCCACTGTCTGGGCACAGTTCCTCTACCACCTTCATTGCTGCCAGACTCAGCACCGGAGTCAGTGTTTGACTGTTCTCTGGTTCTGCTTCTCCTTTTCTGAGTTTGAATCATGTGACTACTTCTTACTCAGCAATAAGAAAAAATAATGCTTTTGCAGAGAAGATAGTCAGGAAGATGGCATTTTGGGTCTCTTCTGCAGATATGTCTGGCCAATGTGGCCTAAAGTGAACTTCTCACAGATGGTTTGCTGGGGCTGACAAGGCTGAGCAAGTGAAGCAGGGGCTGTTGGAGGATGCAGCATGTTCAAAAGCAATAGGACCTTCAGGGAGTTGCTTCTGAATTAGAAGTTGATTTTTGTAGAAAGCATATGGATAGCAAACTTTTCAAAGCTGCACAATGTGACATTCAGATTGAACTTTCATATCTCCAAGGTGGAATTTGAGGTCTTTCCTCTAAGTATAGATCATTTAGAGAAGATCTCTTGAGGATTTTTCAGTGGGAAAACTTGGAATTTCTTGACTTTTACCTGGTCCTTCCCCACCCCCCCCCCCCCCCCAAAAAAAAAAAAAAAAAAAGTACACACAGCTCAAAACAGCTGTTACAGAAATTTGGAAGTTTTCCTTTCATACATCAAATGTTTCACAAAATTACAGGTAATAGGAATGAATGAAATCTTCAAATGAGAGTTGTCAGGTAATCCTGATGAGAAACGTCAGTAGCTGCATATTGATAATTTCCATTATGCAGAAAATTCTGAGATTTGAAAACAGTTTTTTGCCAAGTTTCAGAATGAAGAAATTGGGATCTCAATTTTTCTTTCAATCAGTAAGCTGAAATGAGCATGGTTTCGTTAAACCTCATCATAGGACAAAATTTGGGGGACGTTGGTAAAATCGCTGTTTTTAACTTAATGGTATGAAGCTGTTCAAAGAGCAAAATAGCAAGGCAGAAATGTTGTGACTGTTTTGAATCAAAGACTTAAAGGAAACACATTTCTCTTTTGCTCGAGGAGCAAGTCCTACTCCATCTCTGATGGCTTTGCTATAGAGCAAAACAGTAATTGTCACATCCTCATTTTCTTTATGCTCAACTTGAGCTTTTGAGGGAAAGTTAATTTATAGTTTGAAGACGAGGGGAAAAACCCCCAGATCTCATGAGCAGAAGTGGCCACAGTTATAAATACATATGGCAGCTCACTTTCAGCTCTATGAAGTACTGCATTTGGCTCAGAAGGCGTTTTTTTGCCTTTTGCCTCCTCCTGGCTCTGTAACTCAGTGTAATCCCACCCTTCCCTAAGGAGGCAAATGCTCTCACACTACAATATTGACTATTAAAAAGCCCTAAAATGCAGGAGTTCCTGTGATACCAGTAAAAATTACACCTTGTTTTTTTTTTTTTTTTTTTTTAAAGAGTACTTTCCTAAAGCAGGTGAGCTGTGTTATAAGTACAGATTTGTTGTAAGTATGCCCCTAAATACTGCTTTGGTAGGTGTTACATTTCTGCTGTAGGCATAAGTCTCTAGAGGCAAATATCACCACTCCCAGAATCTTTCCACTGTGCAGTGTTGTGAAGGTTTCTTTAGTACTGCAGCTTTTATTTTTAAAGTTACCCTGTCGTGAATGCTTAAACTGGGGTTTGTGAATTATTTATGTCATGAGTTTATTATTTCTTTTTTGTATTTATGAAGAAACATATAGAATATACTAAGGAAAATATATCATTTCTGTTCATTCAGTGTTTTCCATAATAACAGCATATTTTATTTTGCAACTTGGGAGAGTTTCAGTTTTTAAAGAGGAGTTTAACATTAGCTATGTGATAGTATAAAGAGCAAATATTTCCATTTTTTTAAATGTTTGCATAGGAGCAAGCAAACCATGAAACTTTGATTATCTGGCAAAGTTCTGCACATGGGTAGCTGCTGCTAACAGCTGACTGAGATTATTTGGTTACTTTGTACAACAGCTTGTGTGCATGACTGAGCTGGTGAGGCACAGAGACATCTCCAGGTTTTAAATGCATACATGGCAGATTAAGTTTAATGACCCTTATAGGGGAGGAGGATGATCTTTCCTCTTGTACGAAAGAACTTTCTTCAGGAGAAGGGGAATAATTGGTGTAGAGTGGTTCAAAAAAAAAAAAAGGAGAGCATGATTATATAAAATTAAATCCTTAGAATCACAAGCATACTTTTGAAAATACCACAAAATTTAAGGTGACTTAACTTGTACAGATAACCTGAACTGCACGGGGGTGAAAGCTAAAGAAAAGTGACTACATCTGTTCTAAGTGATATTTTAATTTAGAGTCAATATTAGTGAATTTAGTCTGGCTGTTTGTGACTCTCTCTCTCTCTCTTTTTTTTTTTTAATGGAGTGGATTAAAAAAATTTTCCATCACTGTTGTAATCTGAAGTACTAAGCAACTGAGGATAAAGGGAATCGTACTGCAGGCCTACAAAGTCAAATTACTCTGTCTTCTTAAGTGATTACTAGGTTTAGTCACACCTGAGGGTAGGGAGGATGGATGAAAATCAGGGGTAATAAAAACTAGTTTAATACATTCTCACAGGAAAGTCTGTTTGTCTTACAGTAAGGTTCCCAATCCAAATGGAAAGAACAAACTCTGGCTTTTATTCAGAATGTGACTAAATTTTGAAGCTTTCCGCTTTGAAACTAGAGGCCCTGTAGAGATGTGTGCAAAATGGCAAGAGTCGATAGAATTATTCTTAGTTGAGTCTTTTTACAGATAAGTAGCTGCTGACAGATAAGTGGCTTGTTATCGGGTATGCACTGAGTAAAATGTCTGGTGTATTTGCAGACCATGGATTTCTGCTTGAGAGCTCAATGAAAAGAAGAAAATTGAGACATCTTACTCAAGTTATTTGAAGCCTATTATTTTCTAAATTTAATGCTTACATGAAAAGAAAAAAACTGAGATGTAAATGGAAACTTGCTTAGATAATTGATGAGTGGATAGTGCAGCTACTTTTGAAAAGAGAAGGGTAGCACATGAGGAAGGGTAGGAAAATGCTCGTATAATACTCAGATGAAATACGTGAACAGATGTGAACGTCAGGCAAATTAGCATTAGAAAGCTCTGGAAGATGCAGACTATATGAGGCATCTAAAGAGAAGAAACAACCCCCCTGACATCAGTTGTATAATGTGAAAACAAGGAAATGACCATCTGTCTAACAACAGCCACCCCTCTCATCAGAATGCAACCAAATAATCATATACATGTCTACATTTTGAATTGCCCCTGTGAGAATGAATGAAGTCTGTTACGTATATGTAAAGGTTATGATGCGGAATACTGATGAAAGCCATGAAACTATGATAATGTACAGTGGAGAGGGAAGACTGTGGTTATGACAACAGCCATATAATTCATTACAGGAGAGCATATATTAAAGTCAGAGGTAGCTTTCAGTGAGATATTGTATAGTAGACTGAAAAAGAGATGTTCTCTATTACTGGATAATGCCTGAGAACCTTCTCGAAGTTGCACATTATAGTGTGTCCAAGAACAACCCAAACAAACAGTAAAATAAAAGAATATCCTTTGGGTGACAGTGCAGAAAAAGAAAGAAAAATGTGAAGGGTATTACTGGCATGCATGTGATTTTGCAGGGAAAAGTGCGTGCTTCACAACTGGCATCATTCATAGGATCTATCTTCCCCACCATCAGACACTTTATAGCAGGATATGCAGAACAAAGCTAATCTAGCAGTCTTTCATCAATAAAGAAACACAGGCAAATCCCTAGGCAGTCTCGTCCTGCAGTGTTTGAGCTAATTGGAATTGAAACTAAGATGAGTTTCTTTCCCTTTGACTACAGAAGAGTCTTAACAACTAGATTAGACTTATCTAATAATTAGGTATCTAAAGTTCGATGTCATGAATTTCACTCTAGGACATAAAAAAAGCTGAGCTCCTGAGGCAAAATATAAGTAACCAAACACAGCATCTTCCACATATCAGGGAAATTAAGAGGCAAAAAGGTAAAACTAAAGATAGATTGTTATGAAATAATTTTGATGTAAAAGTCAACAACAGAAATAAAAACTTTTAAATCATTAGGCTTGTGAAAACCTAAATGGCAATGATATTCATAGAAAGAATTTCCTCTCAGGAAATAAATAATAATAATAAAAAAAGAGTCCTGGCATATATGAAGATTTAGGAAGTCTCACAGGACCCTTGAAAACTTTTATTTGAGCAGCTTGAGTATAGTACATGTGGTGTGAATGGTAATCCTCCTTGCAGAAAGGAAACTCTGGCTTGTGGATACCTTTTAGCTTGGTTACAAAACCAGAGATAGCACTGACATGAGCAAGCAAACCTGTTGTGTTAGACAGGAAGAACAGTGCTGTGACCTGGTTGTGCATAGAACCTTAACACCTTAAAAAGACTGATGCTATCTGCCTCAGGTGAGATCACTTCCAAGCTCTTCACATGAAACACATCTGTTGTATAAGATGCTTCAGCCCCAGTATTGGCAGAAGGAATAGGTGCAGAAGAGCAAGCAAGTTAGCAGGGATTTCTGCGCTCTGCATGGAAGATGGTATTTCAGAAGGATGTTCTTGACATTACTGCCTGCTTGAGAATGAGCCCCAAAAATGTATGTGTGAAAAATGAGAACTAGTACTATTTGTGTACATTGCTGGCCACAAACCTAGTCATTCTCAAGATGCAGAGAGACTAAACCTAAAGGTTAAGCACAGTGAACTATAAATTGGTTTTGACCTAATGAATTACTTCAATTACATCTTAGAAAAAAGACTGGATTCAAATAAAATGAAATCTACAAAGCTTCTAGAAACCTCTTGCAAATAAATGATATCAGGTATGATAATCTCACACCTATTAATACTGTTACTGGGATTAGCACTGATTGTATAGCCTCTGCTACAGAAATGGAGAGTTAAGAAAGCAGGAAGCAGATGTGAGCAGGAATGGCTAGGAAGAAGGTAACGTGAGCATACTTTCCAAACATTCAGCTCAAAGTAAGATACTACAATGAAAGCAAGGCATGACAACTAGATCTTTGAAAGCAGCAGCTGGAATAATATTCTTGCTTACAGTCCTCTGGTGACATGGTTGAGAACTGAAGCCAGTGCATCAAAGCTATGCTCCAATAGGGAAAGAACTCTTTGGCATTTTTTTTCAGGAAATTGGTTATTTTATCTTTATAGATATAGCTGCACAGTTACATTTAAAATGGTCCACAGGTGGAGATATTTTCTGTCAAAATCTTCAGCTTCCTGCTTTGCCAAGATGCAAAGAATGATTCTGGTTATGGAAGTGCAACTTGAAAGGGAAATATAATCCTGTTTGAGAAAACACTGTAAAAAATAAACAAAACCCTTCAAAAGTTTGTAAGAAAAGGATGAGCTATGAATGGGGAAGAAAGGCCTGGAGGAGCAATGCATCCTATATGCTCACCTGTTTTTGTGAATGTTGACAAAAACTGAGAAACAGAAGATTATTTGTATATCTTTTAGAAAGGAAAAAAACATGAAGAATGACATCTATAAAATAAACTAACCTCTTTCTCTATCATGAGCTTGGGGAATAAAGACAAGTAAATAAGAAGATGGATATCAAGCCAAAAGAGAAGAAATCAGTAATTCTGAAGAGAATAAAACTCTGAAGGTTTGTTGAAAGCTGTTTGGTAAAGCAGTGAAAGATAGAACAGACAGCAAATCTCTTAGCTCAATATCATAAAATTACAGAATCCTTAGAGTTGGAAGATGTCTTTAAAGGTCATCCAGTCCAACTCTCCTGCAATGAACAGGGGCATCCACAGCCAGATCAGTTTGCTCAGAGTCTGGTCCAGCCTGGCCTTGAAAGTCTACAGAGATAGGGCACTCGCCACCTCTCTGGGCAACCTGTTCCTGTGCCTCATCACCCTCACTGGAAACGATTTTTTCATTATCTCCTATTGAGATTTACTCTCTTTGAGTTGGAAATTATTTCCCCTTGTCCTGTCACCACAGACTCTGGTAAAGAATCTGTCCCCTTCTTTTCTCTAGTTCCTTGTAGGAAAGGTTGTTCCATCCTTTGGATCATTTTTATGGTTCTCTTCTGAATGTGCTCCAACAAGTCAGTGTCTTTTTTGCACAGCGGAGTCCACATCTGGACACAGTACTCCAGCTGAGGCCTCACCCGTGCAGAGTAGAGGGGCAGGATCACCTTTCTTGACCTGCTGACCATGCTTCTTTTGATGCAGCCCAGGATACGGTCAGTGGCTTGGGCTGTGAAGGCACATTTCTGGCTCATGTTCAGCTAACCATCCACCAGTACCTCTAGGTCCCTTTTGGCAGGACTCAATTCTTTCATGCCCCAGCTTGTGTTGGCAGTGGGAGGTTGCCTTGACCCAGGTGCAAGACCTTACACTTGGATTTATTGAATCTCATGTGGTTCTCCTGGGCCCACTGCTCAAGCTGGTCTAGGACCCTCAAGCATTGATTACACCCCTCAGCTTGGTGTCATCTGCAAACTCGCTGAGGGTGCACTTGATTCCCCTGTCAATGTCACTGATGAAGATTTTAAAGAGTCCCAGCACTGATACTGCTTGTCCATGCAGACACTGAGACACTGACTACCTACTACTCTCTGGATTTGATTCTTCAGTCAATCCACTCATAAAATCCATATCTTTCCAATTTGGAGAGAAGGATGTTGTGCGGTACTGTGTCAAAGGCCTTACTGAATCTGGATAGGTGCAGTCAGTGGCTCTTCCCTTATCCACTGATGCGGTTATACCACTATAGAAGGCCACCTAGATTGGCCAAGCAGGATTTGCTCTTGGTGAAAACATGCTTCCGATTTCCTATACCACTTCCCTGTCTTCCATGTGCCATAGTGTAGCTTCCAGAAGGATTTGTGCCATGATCAGTCCTGGCACAGAGGGGAGACTGATAGGTCAGTAGTAATATGAATGTACAAGCTACCCTGAGATCAGAGATGTGTGTATCCCTACTGAATATAAAAGCGGAACACCAAGATGATCATTTTTGGGTGAAGTCTGTGGCAAAGCCAGAAGTAATAACATACCATTCAGTCATAACATTATATAATTGCTTATTTGTACACTTTTGTGTGAAACAATACTCATTCCAGATGAGGGAGTAGATTCAAAGACCACGTAAGAAAAACAGGGCATGTTCTATCTCTATTTTTGGAATAATGTTATACTGACTCATGTAACATATTGTGCTTATAGGCAGGTAATGAATAAGGGAGCTGCTGGGAGTGTCAAAAAAAGGAAAAGTCTTTTAATCTTGCTGAGCTGCTGAGAGCAGGATAGCCTCTGTAAAGCCTTGTTAATAGAAAGCTTGTTTAGTTTAATATATCCTCTGAGAACCTTTAGTCCTGTGAGCAGATTGGTCCAAAGATTATGTCTGAGGATTCTCTTGCAGCTTTTTCTGATGTGTGACCCATGTTATGTGCACAATTAGCTAGCTGGACGAAGTTGAAAGTCTCTAATGGATTTGTGAAGAAAGCACATTAAGAAGTGGAGGGCTCAGTGTCTGAAGAAGGGAATATATTGCACAGGAATAGGTTCCACTGTAATCCAAAGAAAGCAGCCTTTTAGCAAGCCAGATCTTTGCTTTTGAAAGGATATTTTAAAGTAGGGAAAGACCAGTTAGAAAATACAATGCAACATTCATGAAGATGTATGGAAATTTCAGAGTGAAGAACAATTGAGGATAATGAATGATGACAGAGATCCTAGCAAAAGAAAGATTTTTACTGAAAAAGAATAATAGCAGCTTTAATAATGCAAGGAGAAATAAATGTGAGGTATTTATCCTAATATTACAGTTTAAAACTCTAAATTGGTTAAATGAAGTATTTTGCTTAGGAATAATGGCAGATTAAAATAACAGTACAGAGGATTCATATTAAACTGCTTTTTGATCAGTGGAGAAATTTATGAAATATAGAAACAAATCTAAAAACTAGCACTATATTTCCATTAGGATAGCTGCTCTCACACTTTCTATTACCTGTCTAGTCTGCAGTGGAATGCCAAGCTCTTAATATCTGTCTTTGTGTGAAAGAGTTTCCTGGGGACTGTGAATGTTGGAGAGCAGTACTGGGAGCAGTGCGCTGTGATGGGAGAGCTTGAGATGCACAGTTGGAAATGTAGCTGGATGATTGTGGGAAAACAGAATGAGTTTTGCTTGACTGAAGCTTTGGAAGGGGTATCATTTTGCAAATGTAAGTGTTTCAGACTAGAAACTGCAATGAGAATATATAAGATTTTCTACTATTTTACTGCATTTTTAAGGGTATGCAAGGACTTAACAGAATGAAAAGGCACTTGCTTTCAGGCAAAAAAAAAAAAAAAAAAAAAAAAAAAAGTATTGTTTTACAGCAGGTATTCAACTTGCAGCAATCATTTCCTGCAGGAATCACAGGCCGTGCGAGAAAGGCATAATCAGATACTGTAACACACGTAGAGCTGTGCAAGCTGAGACAACAGGAGGTGCTAGACCTTAGGTTTCCCACTCTACAACCTATGAAGTTTACTTGGAGGATTTTATTTTATTTTATTTTATTTGCTGCTGGAAAATCAGCACAATGGTACCTGGATCTGCCACAGCATGAGAAAATCTGTGTCCTTGTGATGCTGTCATTGCTGTGTTTGGCTAAAGGATAAAATGTTTTCGTAATCCCTTTTACAGGATAGCTTTGACATGTTACAAGAGATGTTGTGGATATTAGGCAGCAGTTTCAGAGAGGTTAAGCCATTTTGTTGAGGCTTGCCTTCCTCACGTCTCACAGTTCATTATGTTTCCAAAGAAGGATTCTGGAGACACACGATGAAATATATCATTGTTTTCGTTTGGCATCTTTCTTCTTTGTAACTGGTGCAATGCATTGCACACATAACAAAGTAGACACTGACCCAAATGCAAACAGTAGAAAAGATGGGGAAATGTACAGTGCAGTATGAATGAACATGAGGTTTTCTTGTTCTCAGTGTTTCATTATAGCCTGAGAAGTCAGCTACTGGGGCTTCAGCCATGAGTCATTCATTAAGCAAGAGCTAGCTATACAGTGCACAAACAAGAGTTCCGTGACTGTGATTTGCTTAAGAAACATATTCACTGAGATCGCTGCTTTTCTTTTTCTTTCCTCTATTCAACGGAATCCTTGCTCTGAACTCCTCACCACATACGTGAGATTTCTATCTCATTAATTAATAATCCAGAATGAAGTCACTTCTATTAAGAGGATGACAATTTTTAATAGCTTTGTAAAATCCATGATGGTAGGCAGAATTGTGGAGAGTTTAGAAACTGGGAAATCTAAAACATGCTTATGAGCCCTCTGGATGTCTTAGCAGCAGTGGTCATATAGTCATATTTTGAATACTTAATGAAATTTACGTAACATTGCAGTATAGAAATGGTTGACATTTATGCAGTGTCTGAGAAGATAAAGAGTTAGCTCACCAGGAAGTGAGCTGGCTGAAAGGTCACATTATTCTCAGGAAAAAAAAAAAAGGGAAAAAAAATAGTAAGAAAGGCTCAAATAAATGTACTTGTCTTGGCCTGTAATTTGTTACTGTTTTGCACTAGACATTATCTAAACTTTGAAGACACGATTTTAAACTAGTCGACATTTATCTTTCCCCTATTTACTGTGGAATCTGTGGCCAAAGTATAAAAGAGGCCTAGCATTGCAAATAGTTTTTTAAAAAAATATGAAAACAAAAGGACCAGTCCAGGCTTAATGAATCATAATTTTAAATTGCTTGATATAAATTTTTAAAGTAAGATCCTAGATTCTGATATTTGGTACTAGAAACTTCTCCTATGTCTACAAATGCAGACCTCAGAGATGGAACATCATAGACTGTGTGTTCAGAATCTTTTTATCTACAACTTTCAAGAAAACGTATAACTGTAGTAGAGTAGTAATATCTCTTTAACCTACTCATAAGACTGTAGAAAGTTGTATATGTAGAAAAAAGAACTTGTCAGACAAATCAGATTTTATCCTTGGAAGAAATGACAAGTTTGATTGATAAAAATGATCTGTATTTAATAAGCTGCGTAAGATTTATAATGACATTATGATTGAAATTAGCACTTTACAGTATCAATAAGACATGCATTAAAATGATTAAGAACTGGCTGGTTGATAGACTACAAACAGTAATTGCTGGTGGAGAACTGCCATGGATTGGTGAGTGTTTCCATGCAGATTTTAGAGCAATCAGTAGAAAATTTGAAAATTGTAACTTCACCATTGTTGGTAATGGAAAAATGTATGGATGGATGATATAGATTAAATCACGATAAAGGCAGTGCAGTCATGCAGTCGCACCTTAGTTGCTTCATAAGCTGGTTTCACTCCAATTTATTTCCTTTAGTTGCGTTCCTGGAGACGAATAAGAGCCGACAGTCTCCGCAGCAGTTGTGGATGGTAGCTAAGAAGTGAGGTCTGGGGTAGGGGGAACAATGTAAGCTGTGAGCTAAGAATAAAACTAGTGTCAATACCCACAAAGACTGTTAGTGAGACTAGTGCTGAAACACTGTATACCCAGTGTGGAGGTCCACATCTTAAAGTGGTTTCAAAAAGTTGAGGAAGATGTAAGATCTCTTTCAATCTAAAAAAAAAAGCTGAAATTCCTTCCATTCTGTCTCAAAAAGATTAAAATAGCACAGATCTGTATCTGCTAAAAGATTAAAATAATAATAATAATAATTGTTTTAGCAGCAATACCAGTGGGAAACATTCCTAAGGGAAGCAGTAAACTCTCCATTGCTCACTTTTTTTTTTTTATGGTCAGAAATGGATACATCCCTGGTATGTGTTTGTATGTGTTCTTGAAATCAATACAGGATAATCTTGAGTCTGTGATATCCAGGAGGTCATAGTGGATAATTTAGATACCCCTTGTGCTAAATTTTGTTCTTTTTAAATTTAATTATTTCAAACATGAAAAGCACTTTGACACTAGGAAAGTTTTCTTTCTTAAAAGATAGTTGGCATAGTACCCAAGAAATGTTTATCTTAAGCACCTTTTTTTGGTATTTTCTTCATTTCTTATGTGCCTTGCTGTCCCAAATTATGTCTGTGCAACCTTAATTTCCAGTCTTTCTAGTTATTTGGCTCTGCTTCACTTAGCTTGGTAACATTCTGTGGAAGCACATCCTCTAAGCTCCTCTTTGCTTTCTGCCAGTGGAATAAATATTTCATTGTCTTTGCGTGTGAACCTGTAGTTATTGAATGAGTTTGACAAATCTGTATTGCCTTTGTACTCAATTATAATCACTAGCTTGGAGCTTATCAATAACAGAATGCAGAGGACACATAAATTAGGCATCTTGAGGACTTTGTGAGGTGCTTAGATGTAAGTATGGTGCTAAACAATAAAGAATTACTACTTTATTGCGGTATCTATTAGCTTTACTAGCTTTGTACCCGGCTCTGTATCACCCTGGATAGCTTAGATCAGTGTCTTTTCATGCTGCAGCTTTCTTTATTCCTATGCTACCCATATCTAAGAAGGAGAGCGAGCAGCTGGGGATACCATCTATGAAAACATGTACCATCTATGAAAACGGAAAAAGAAGCAAGCTATGATGGGGCAGGATATTTCTAGTGCCTCTGCCCATGGCAGTTCATCTCCCAGGGACAGATGCTAATCTTCTGGACTGTTGGTGAGATACAAGAGAGAGACACGAAAAACAGTTTCCAGAAGCAGGGTCAGCACCCAATCTAGTATGACAGTAGTTGGCAGGAGCTCGATGACTTGTCAATATCAGTGTTATGAAAGGCCTAAATGCAATTGTTATTTGTTAGTTTCACTTCAGCCGAAGGAACATCTAAGAAGGTAAATTTCCCTTCATCTGTCCCTTTTGGATGATCGGTATTGCCATGATCTAGGTAAAGGCTTATGTCAGCTTTACTACAAATACTTTTTGTGCCTGTGTTGCTAATCATTTTCTGCTGGATTATCATTACAGCAGATCCCTTGGCTATTGCTATATCTCCATAGATTGCAGGCAATAGCTTTTGAAGAGACAGAAACGTGTATGAATTTCTGTATCTAAGCATGACAGTGGGAAATTACTCTGGATTCTGTCATAGCAGTTCTTGACTATTGTACATCAGAAGGGAAGATTCTTCTGATCAGAAAACAATTCATGGGAGGTGACAGGTTAACATTTATAATATAAATATTTTTAATTTCTCAGATAAAAATGCTTCTGGGTTTAGATGCCTAATGTTTCAAGGAAAAGACAATTTTCCAAGGACATTTTTGTTCAGGTGAAAGGGTTTTTTTCCTACTGAATACAGTTGTGAGAGAAAGTACTTGAACAGCACAGTTAGGGCCCAACCATACATACAAATATAGCTTTGTCTGACCTAGGATAACTGTCAAGGACAGAAGATTATGAATATTTTAGGGGTAAGAGAGCTACACTAGTCTGTCTACAGTACTAAGCAAAGTCTTTGGATATTGAAGGAAAAGGGCAATCAAGGGCATTGAGTTACATGGAAAATTGGATAAAATGTAGTGCTTTAACAAAAGCAGATTGCGTCAGGCTAGAGCAGTATCTTTCTTTGATAAGATAAATGATTTGTTAGGCAAGGTCAAGGTAGCAGATCAAATATATATACGTTTAAGTAAAACATGTGAGATACAATGCCTCATGGGAAAATATTCCAGAGAGACAAAAGGGAATAGAACACATTACAAGATTAATTTCCCCTGTAGGCAGCTTGCGTCATCTTACAAAAGGCTTACATTCAATCCAAGAATTGAGAGAGGTTGTGTGAGGTGTGCCTTGGGCCCTGCTCCTGTGATCATACCTTTAAATGTAACTGGGATATGAAAGCAGTTTTCAGAAGTGGATTTTATAAACAGCTGCAAATTAGGACGGAATTGCCAATGCAGAAGACAATTAGATTACGTTTAGCAAAAAGAGAATCTTGGAGACAACAATAATAGAATGGGAAGAAATTTAATAGTATCAAATATGATCAAGCATCCAGTGACTAAATAAATGAGAACACACTGCAAAACATTCTTGCTTAAGACATTTTCCTCCTTAGCTGATGAGCACATAGTGACAACACCCTGTAAGGGAAGGAGAACTGCTTAGTAGCTGGAGTGAAAAGCAACATGGCTCTGAGCATCTGTAAACAGATGCAATTTTCTCTAGAATTGCTTAGATAAAATACTTAATAGGCATAACGAGATTTATCACTCCTTAGCTTTTTGGGATGTTTTTTGTAATTCCTAGATTTGGCTGTAAGAAAGCACCTCTTGAATAACATGAACTTAGGTATGTTTCCTTTCAGTATCTAAAGGGAAGCTACAGGAAAGAAAGTGACAGACTTTAGCAGGGAATGTGGTGGCAGGACAAAGGAAAATAGTTTCCAACTTAGAGAGAAGAAATTAAGTTGGATATAAGGAAAAAGTCTTTTATGGAGAGGGTGGTGAGGCACTGACTCAGGTTGCCCAGGGAGGTGGTCAGTGCCCCATCTCTGGAGACTTTCAAGGCCAGGTTGGACCAAGGTCTGAGCAACCTGATCTAGCTGTGGATGTTCATTGCAGGGGGGTTGGACTGGATGACCTTTAAAGGTCCCTTCCAACTCTAAGGATTCTCTGATTTTAATCCAGCAAATTATTGACTAAGCAAAGATTTCCATGTTGTGAATTCAGAAGGTGGTATATTTTTGTAGTCTGCTCTATTTCTGAGAATTTATTAATGCAACTCTCCCTGCTTCTGAAATAAAGTGTCTTTAAAATATCTTCAAAAAGTAGTACCGTTTGAAATGCAGAGGCTTTTGTCTCTGTAGTTCAAAGTCTGGATAAATAGACAGGTTCTTCAAAAGACCTTGGCGGTTCTTACTGACTGCTTTTTCCATAATGTTAATTATTTTTAATTCACACTGTGAAGGTCCAACAAATGAGATTTTAAAGGGACTATGTTTTAAAACCTTGATATTAGCTCTCTTTTTTTTTTTGAGACTGAAAGAGACTTGAAATTGAGAGAAATGAAGGACAGAAGAAATTTAGAAACTATTTTAAACTAGTGGAGGCAGTTATTGGAATAAGATGATCCTGTAATGATGAAGTTTTGAAGTGGTAACTTGAAGTTTTGGTGTCCTGTGACAAACAATTTAGTGAACTCATGGTTTCCAAGGTGATGTGCAGGTCTGCCACGTGAAAAAGAATATTTGGTCTGGTTTTCATGTGGTTCACAAAACAGCAAGCTGTGTTGGAAGGTGTATGATCCAAGAAAATACGAGGTCTGCATTCTCCCTGGTCTTTTACTGACTTCATTTGTGATATTTGACAGGCTGCTTATCTTTCTATCTCTCCTCCAGCCTGCTTCCTCCTCCCTTCCCCCACTCCCCCTTTCTTTTTCTAACCTTTAAGATTAGTGGTAAAGACAGTCATCTTAGCAAGAACTTTGAAATCTATGGTTGAAAAATGTGTCACAAAGTTCCTAGCTGTCCTTTCTGACAGGTATTTGCAGAGGAGTTCAAGGACTGGAAAAGAGCAGAAACTGACACGCTCTGCCTAATGTGTCTGCTCTGCATCAGAACATGGCAAGCTGGTGGTGTGTACTGCAACAGCACAGGGCTGTCCCTAGCTGTGTTTGTGAATATCATTTACTGCAGGCATAACCAGAAGTTACATTCTCTCCTTGTATAATTCCATCCTTGATTTTGTTATTTCTAGTCATTTCTCTTGTAGCATCAGGCTGACTGTCATTTGCACTGGCAGTGTGAGCACAGTGCCATGGAAACACGTTCTTCCTCTGCTGTCACTGTGGGACAGTCAGTGAGGTGTTCTGTGAGCCTTGTCAGGTGATTTGACCCAAAGGAGATGGTAACATGGGAAGGGCAAGGAATTTAAGACATGGAACTTTTGATAGCAGACCACTATCTGACCTTACTGTTTTGAAAAACTCCTAGAAAATATGTGATGGTTTCACTGAGGCTTCAGGTGACAGGTCCAACTGCCAGGCGGTGTTCGTGGCTCTTTGTGTGAAGTCATTCTTTTTTGCTCTCTATGGTATGATATTTACCTCCAGTTTAGTTTTGTGTTAAGGTGTAGCAGTAGGTCTCTGTGTGCATGTATGTGTAAGAAACCATGAGGATTAAAATAGATGGAAAATTCAAATATACAGTATTAGTAATAATGTAATTCTGATTTTCTTAATATGGTGCTACCTAAATGCACCACACTCATACTAGACAGTATATTGCAGCCTAAATAGTATAAGTTAAGAAACACTTGCTCAAAATAAAATTAATTTCAAGGAAATTAAATATCCACACAATGGTGGAAAATAAGCCCTCTTTTGCTCATTACAAGTGCTGGTAAGTTTTACTTCATGACACTTATGTGGCCACAGTAAAGCAGCTAAATTATTTGAATTCATCATTCCAATTTTGAGCACTCTTTTAGTGAAGTTTCACTTTTCAGACGGTTGTTGTAGGAAAGGCTTGTGATTCACTTTCCTCTTTCTTGTCATCAGGTGTTCTGCTATGCAAGCTAGATTTGGGAGAGGAGGCTCACCAGATTTAGCCTTCTCCCTATAGTCACTAAGTCCTGATGTCTGGTTGGATGATTAGAAGGTGGCAAAAGCCCTGCGATAGGAAGACAGTCAGAACAAGAACTTCTGTGCATTGACAGAAGTGGGTCTCAAAAACATTACCCAATTTGTATCAGTACATACTGCATGCAGAAGGGATGGACTGGCAATAGTAATTTTCTAACTTTTGAAACAGTAATATTGCAGCTTTGAAAGAAGAGTGAACTATTTTGCTGTGCTGTTGATGCTTAATGGGATACTAATAAGGGATTGCATGCTAAATAACACGAGTGTTCATTTGCACAGTCTGCCCTTCCTTCTTTCTCTTCCACTAGGACTTCTCTTTTTCCTCAGATTTTATCTGATTGACATCATTTTCATGGGTTTTCCCCACTTTATCATTCATCTCCCTCTAGATTAGGAGTTTTGATTCTGTCACTGTTGAACCATTCTAACGCACATTATCAACCTGTTAAATCTTTAGACAGCGTGCTCCTTGTCTGTGTTGCCTCTTACAATGCAGAGTTTCCTCAGAAAAGTACTAGTGATTTAAACTCTAAATATGTAAAGTTACCTAAAATATTTTCTTAAAGCTTTCTGCTCTTAGGCTGCAGTCCCATTTCCTCCATGCTCCGCAACCAAATACTATCCCTAAATGCCCAGATAAGGCACAGTGATTATTAATAATTAATCTTCCTGTACCACAGCCTATTCTCCTGTCAGATAACTGTCTGGAAGTGTCATTCTGTATCTCCCTCTGTCTGCATGGTAATGTGCCTGGCAGATTGTTATCCTCTATGCTATACAGGGTTTGTGTTTGATTCTAATGCAGTGTCGAGCACACTGTAGTCCCTAGTTTGTTACTAAGAGTTCTGAGAAACAGTGTAGAAATAATAAAAATATAAAGCAGGGTTTTGCCCTTATATTGTGAAGGTTTTCCAACACAATATTCATACACACACTGCCATTCATTTTACTCTCTACCCTCTCTACTCTCTACCCTTTACCCTCAAATTTTATAGATAAAACGATTCCTATTCATATGATTTTATTTTGTTCAGTGAGAGCTCAAAATCACTCTACAGAATTTAAAACAACAAAACCCCTGAAAAACCAAACTCATAAGAAATAAGCTACCTTTATTGCTTTTCATTTTGTCTTCCAAATGGCTCTTATTTAGTGTACTTTTATCCAGCGCAAGAAAAATTTCTTCAAAATGAGTTTTCCTTTAGCTTTTGGGTATGAATGCACTGATTTTCCTTCTGCCACTGAATATTATCAGGCCTTGAAACTGGCTGTGATGAATTACAGAATGCTACTGTCAGTCACAGCTGCTGATCTGATTTTATTGGGACTGAAATTGACAATTCCTAGTAGTTATTCTGTTGTTCAGTGGAATATAGTCGATGTCATTGACAGTCTCCTACAGAGGCATATAGGTCTATGGTCTTTAGTCTATTGTAATAAAAATCTGTGCATTCGTTTTCCTCTTTTAGAGGAAGTGATGGTAAATAAACTATTAGAGAAGGTGGATGGCACCATTATGCACAATGGCATTCTTATTATGATGTACTTGTAAAGCTATGTCCTCCAAGGCTTTATCTTTTAAATGGAGTAAAGTTCTTCCTTTGCAAAAAGCAGGACCAAATGCCATCTAGTCCCCGAAGCCTTTCAAAGCATTCTCAATCTGGATAAATACATTTCATTAAAGGGTTAACTAAGTATCTTTGTTTGTGGATATGGAAAGATTGCAAAAATATTACTGAAAACACGGGACCATTCTCACATTTTGATTCTAGGACTTGACATAATTGGTTTAAAAAAAAAAAAAAAAAAAAAAAAGGTTGTGACAACAAATGTAAAAAGTCCAGTTTGTTTCACAGACTTTTGGAGTTCTATTCATATTCCTGTTTTTAAGGAAGACATCACTTGATGATGGGTGTTTGAATACACAAAATCCCCCTTAGGCTATTTGTGCATGTGTGCAGATGTATGTATGCACACCAGGAGCCAGTGCAAAACAGAGATGGTAACTCTGAAAAATTGATTTGTTTGTGAAGTTATACTTTGTGGTATTAAATTTTGGTATCTCTCTAAAGAATAACCATAGTGCTCAGAATTTTTTGCAGTTTTTTGCAACTTTATTTATTAGTTCAGGGCATGTTTACATTCAGAGTTGTAGTACTGAATCAAAGCAATTCTGACATAAATTAGGTTTGTTGAGTGCCCAGTGAACTACGGGAGTCCACTCAAAGATTTGCTCTGCTTTCAATCTGTTTTAAAGTATCACTGTTGAGCCAGTGTAACTTAAAATAAAGGTTGGGTATAAGTTTCCCAGCCTGCTTAATTGGGCAATGCTGAGAACAGGGGAAGAGAGATTTTCTGTATAAGTAATGCCAACAGACCTGTAGTCACATAAAGCAAGCTGCTGGCTAAAAAGAATCACCAAGCTTGTGCAACACAGACCTCTCAGATGGATTGCTTCCCTTTCTTATATCCTGTCTAGGCAGTGCGGTTGGGCAGAGGGCTCTGTTTTGTGCCACTGACAGAGTTGGAAATGTCTCTGAGAACAGGGAAAGAAGAATCTTATTTTCATAATCAGCTGTCAGTCATGTGTGGCGATCGTTATATTATAGTTGCTTTTTTTAAAGTGATGATATAGTTTTGTTACAATAGGTTATGGGATTCAGTTTTATAGCCCTTGCTGGTATTCCATTTTCTCATTGCTCCTTGGATCTTTCTTATTTGAGTAGGCACATGCACAGGAGTTACAGCACTTGCTGCTGAGGTACAGCAGGGTCCTTATCACAATAGTTTCTGTAACAAGTTCCAGGGTTTTGAGCTACTTCAGGATACTTTGGTGTTGTACTGCTCAGTATTGTACCACCTAAATCCAAGTTCCCCAAGTGCATGCTGCAGTAATGAGCTCTGGATTCTGTAACAAACCAGGCTTAGGCACAAGGATTCTCCAGAGTCCAGATGAAAAGCCATGCAAACAGCAGATGAACTAAATGCTGAGGTAGACTGGGGAGCAGAGGTGCCTCCCCTTGTTCAGGTCTCTGCTCTAGCAGATACTCCTAATAGCGAGTCTGTCCCTGCCTGGGGCCTTGAACTGGATATGGTGCTAGTTACCATCTGTAACAATAATGCCCCATCCCCTTAAATCTGAATACCTCATGGGCCAGGGGGCTAGACCATGTCGGGAAGACTTCAGTTCAGATTTACTCTGTGAGATCCAGAGCTGAAGTCTGAAACAGCCAGGATGATGTTATGTTCCGTGGTGGCTATCAATTTATCTTGTCTAATGTTATTAATACTTATTTATTTGGACATGGCCTTGAGCCTCAGTTTCCTTCATAAGGTACACTTGGGGCTTTAGAGTCCATTATTCTTTCTACTTCATTGAGTATTTCATTGCTTACGCAAGATAAAGTCACTGCACTAGGAGTAACAGAGGCATAAGCACCTGAAGGAATTCCCACTTTTTTTTTAAACTGTATGCTCTCGTATAACTTACGTGGCCAGCAAGCTCTGTTGGAATAGGAAAAACCTGCACAATCTTGTCATCTAAGCACATCTAGAGAATTGGAGCAGACTGATGGCATAGGTGGGGGTGATGCTGTGAGTTTTGCTCCAGGATGACAATAGCAGCTGGGTTGCTTGTTTGCTCCCAGGTGGAAATGCAGACACCCAGGGCAGAAATTTAGCACCACAAAATGCAGGTGCTTCTGGGTTCACAGACAAAAACTACTGTGCCTGCTGTTTAGGTTGATAAGTATGTAAGAGCTTGGAAGCTACTTGCTCATTTCATAGAAGTATTACAGTAGGCGGTTTTTCATGCTCTTATAGCAGTTGAATATACTGAAAATGTGCCTTTCAATTCAATGGTATTGTTTCTCTGAGTTTATCCTACAAATTATGCTATAGCTATTATATGAAACGAGATTAGAGGAGTCCTAAGTATATCAGGAGCAAAAAATATATTTTAATTTACTTCTGTACTGCAACTCTTTTGAGAGAATTACTTACATAGAGAAACACAATAATAGGAGGAGTAATTCATGCAAGACGTCTGCGCAAATCAAGTCAGTTTGTACTAAAAGCAGCAAGTAATTGATATCCTTGGGCCACCGAATAAAGACAAAATGGAGAGGAGAAGAAATATTATACTAAGTCTAAGAATTATTGTTAGAATTAGCAACTTTATTCAGGAATCTGCCTGCAAAGTGGAAATTTATGTAATTCCATTTACCCTACTTAGCCACCTGAGGTATTTACTCTAAAATTGCCAGCTATTCTTCAACTTGGGATTGCTCCTCTCTGCTTCCTAATGAGGCATAGTCCACTGCTGAGATGCACTGCTTTCTGTGGGCTGAAATCACAACAAGGATTTCCTGTGTTGAAAAAGCCAGGTTTGTGGGATGCAATATTTTCTAATACAGTGGACCTTTCCCCAAGATTTTAAAGCTTTTTATGTTAGTATTCAGATAGATACAGCATCTGTGCATTTGAGGCTAGACACTGAAAAAAGACGCTTGTGGAGTCAGCAACAAAAGTTGTTCACAGAAAACACATGCAGAAAAAAAACACAGTATTCTGAAAAAAAAAAAAAAAAAATCAACCAGCAGATTTGACTACAGATTAAGCAGATCTTTTGCAGGACTATTTTTAGGTGATCTTAATGACTTAAACATCACAAAAAAATAGGTAAAGCAGTCATGCCTTACTTGTATCTTTAAAGACGTGTAGTAGTGCTTTGCCAACTAACCCCAAAATTAACAGATTTACTACCTATCTGTTCTCTCAACATATTCAATCTCTAAAATTGGACTGTTCCTTCATAACTGAATGCTGCCTCTTCTGATCAGGGAGCTGCTCTCCAGTAGCCAGGGCTTTGGAAAAAAGTAATTATATTGAGCCACTGGGAAGGAGGAGGAGAGAGAGTAGTGTGGGAGATGTTGTGTGGGAACACACAGAGTGGAGAGGACTATTTAGCAGGCTAAGTTCCTTCCTCAGTCACTGTTACACTCAGATTCCTCTAATATTCCTCATTTCACTGCTGAGATTGGGTCTGAGGCAATTTATGTGTATTATCAGGTCACCATTTCAGTCACAAATGTATTAAATGTCTTATAAGACACACCTCAGACACATTCTTTATTCTGTTTATAGCTATTTTTCTTTGCTTCCATGTCTCAGTTTTTAATAAATTAATATAATAATTTAATATTAAAGATAATAACTAGTCTCCTCTTTTTTTACATCCTGGATTATATCCCAAATTCTGCACTTAATATATCACATTGTCATTCAGCATCACTAACAACTCTTACTGTTTCATTCACTTCACTCACTTTCATTTACTTCTTTCATTTTTCTTTTTATCCTAGCCTGTAAATACCTTAAAAATAACTATCATTTCTGACCTCTGTGATCACTAAGCCTGACATTTGTTTTTGCTCTTTGCTTGTCTCCATCAACAGAATGTTATGACTGAATTAAGTCTATGAATTACACTGCAAATCTCTTGTGTGGTACTGAATGCAGGTTTATTTTGTAGGTTAGTTATAATTTACTTTGGCTTTTAGAAAAGCAGGAATTGATGTCACTGCTTGATATCTGTACAAAGAACAGCAGGAAATGTTCAATTTTCTACTCCTACATCTAAACGTTCTCTTTAGTTGTGAACTGAAACATGTTTACTAACCTATTGCTGTTCTGAAAGCAAGCTCCCAGTTGAGAAAAAATTTCTGAGTGCAGTTTGACACTTGGTACAATATGAATAGAGCACTAAGATGTATTTCATTTTTCATTCTAGCTTGGATTTATTAACAGATGTTGCATTTAATATTAGGGGATGAGAGGTTTGTGTGTTAACCAGTTAAAATTTTTTATCTAGTATTATCTATTTAATACATAATGCTATGTTTTTTGACATTCTGATTCTCCTATGAAGAGCATTTAAATACCTCTGCACATCAGAGATAGTATATTAGCTTGGTGGTCGATCTACATCTTCATAAAAAACCTGCGTTGTTAAAACTGGAGGTGATTGGTTACAACACTGCAGAATGATGCTATTTATTCACTCTGTTCTGAAGTTCACGGGACAGATGTCTTTTGCACCTACCATAGGAATGGAAGCTTATTCCTCCATGTGTGGTAGATGATACTGTAGTTATAGACATGCCATCATGTTACGGTGTCAGGACACAGAACCCCTAGGAAGCTTGAAAGAAAAATTTATCTTCAAGAAAGTAATCTCAACCTGGTTGGTAAATGTTACTAGGCCAACATTGGTGATGGTTGTTTGTCTCAGGTTGGCAGTGTTTTCTGCTTCACAAAAATATGGAAAATAAACAGGCAGAGGAAGATGTCACTAAATCTAGCCTAAGACAAAGATGTCTGAAGATGATGCACTATAGGTATATCACCCGACAGGAAAACAACTTCACAGTGATAGAGGAAACTTAAAAAAGAAAAAAAAACAAAAAAATTACCTCAGAAATCCAACCTTCTAAATATCTGACATACACATACGACAAATTTATTAAATAAAAACCCCAAACAAATGAAAAACAACTCAACCGATCTTAGTGCGCTCTTAATAAATCTTAATTTAAGGTCACAGATACGTGTTAGGCTCTTCTAATAGCAAAGGACAACATTTGAATCTCTGTGAGAGCTATGCAAGAATGTTTTCTAACTCTGCATTGATGTTAATGAGTTTACTTTAGGATTCTGGATTAGCTTTAGGTATGAAAGGGACTGGGATATGTGGTTCTAATAGTGTTCTTTATAGAAACATTTGGAAGTCTTCAACTAGCATTTTGCTAGTTGCTATGTATAGACTGAATAAGAAAGAGACATAGAAATATAGCCAAGATAGAAAGATGAACAAAAGTTTTCTAGCAGTTGGGATTGTGACTGATGCATTCTGAATGCTCTTAAACACTCTACTGACCATATTAGTTTCCATGGTATGTATTTCTCTGGCAATTATGATTCAGACTGTCTGGTATCTGGAGGAATTTGGATCATCTTGAGCTCTCTGGTACTGACACTGGCAGAGTTGTTTCTTACAGAGATCCTAGTACAATATGCTGCATGACTTCAGTTTGAATTGTACTAGCAAAAAATGAAAATCCCTCTGAAGTTTGTAAAAATACATTAGGCTTACAGTTCTGTAACCAAAAGCTGAATTTTGCTCAAAAGCTACAGCTCAACTGCTTTATACCTTTCTCTGTCAACAAATACCGAAAGATGTTATTTGTGATAGGATTTCCTGCCAGTTAGTTGACAATGGATCAGAATATACCCTTGGTATTACTTATGCCTTTCCTCCACGAGACCATGCACAACTTACTAATACTGTAATTCCAGTGCTCATCAGACTCTTCTGCATAATGTGAAGAAGCAGATGCTATCAAAGCCTGATGGAATCAGATGGAGACCAGAAAAATGCCATAATAGCCCAAACCACTGTGGTGTGGATTAGAGCTGGGGGGCGTATGTGGAATGGAAGTGAAAGCACTGAGTAATGCCTTTCCTTTATGTTCGGAAACTGCCCTTATCTGTAAGCAGTGGTGCAACACAAGCACAATAGGCACTGAGCCTGCTGCTGGGCACTGCATGTGGCCACTGTAAGTCAGAAAGGTTCAAATTTGTGAATGTAAAGACTTCATTTAGCAGCAAGGAAGGCTTCAACTCCATCTCTGGGGTGTTTATATTGTTCTCAAGATAGACAGCTATGCATAAGGCTGGTATGACAGTGGACTATTGGACACTGCTGACTTGTGGCCTATGAACTTAAAAGGAATTTTGGTTTGGCAGAAATTCAATGTATTCCACTTTGGTATTTGATGTGTTTTTTGACAGAAGTAATGCTGTAGGTGTTTTTTTTGTTTGTTTTTTTTGTTGTTTTTTTTTTTTTTTTTAATAATAGAGTTAAAAGTTAACAAAATAAAGATAACTTTGTGAAATACAGATCAACAGGCACAAAGCACATGGCTGTATCACATGGATTCTAAGATTTGTTCAAATCTAGGGATGTTAGTTAAGAGGTAGGGCTTGAATCTATTAAATGAATCTATGAAGTCTCTAAATGGCAGCGTGATATCTGAAATAAATGAGACTATCTAAGAACAGCATTCTGGACAAGCTTCAAATTTTTTAAAGTTGTCAACTGTTAAAGTCAAAATATTGTTAATATTTTTAGTTATCTGAACAGTGCAAGAAGATGCATTTTAGTCCCATTTTTACCAGTTGTAAATAGGACTATAGAAAAACTCAGATTACTGCAAAGGAAAATGATATCACCTGATATGTGCATTTTTTTCACTTTAGCTCTTTATTTCTCAGATAACCATATGTTCTCATCTGAGTGTTCCAAGAATAACCAAAGTTGGCACTCCAGCTGCAGAAATCAGTGAATCGTTCCCTTCAGAAAACATACACCTCAGTTTCTCCTTCTTGTAGTGGAAAAGAGGGAGAAAGGTGTAACAACCCATGGAAAGGATAAAAGACTTAACATGATTTTGTAAATGTTACATCAAATAGTTATCATTATAGGGGAATCTATATATTTTTAGCTACTCTAAGATGGTTCTTTGCATAATGTTAAAATGTAGCTTGTATTTGTAGCAAATAGCAATAGAAAAATCTAGATATTGTAATGTTAGCAAGTGTGGATATTGTGGAAAAGACAGATGCTATTAGAATTCATCTCAGTGGGAAGTCCTGTGAAACCATCAAGCTTCCTGTGCACAAGTAGGTCAAGGAAGACACTTCCAAAATTTGTACTTTTTACTTGTAAATAGGAATTTTTCCCTCATTTTCATGTCCAAAAGGCCACTTTAAACTTGACCTCAAGCTTATGAGTGGTTTTCTTTGACCTCTATTTAGAATCCCTCCAGCTAGGAAATTGCCTTTTGTTGTCACTTAAAATATATTTCACTCTTGATGTTGCTCAGCATTCTAAAAGAGCTTTCATACCAATTATTGAGGTACAGTGCAATCTTGATGTTGCTGATATCAGTGTCAATTTTTTCCCCTATTCTGATGAGATTTTCTTCCAACCGTTTTATTGTATCAGTTGCTTTCATTGGATTTTCCCTTCTAGTTCTCCTCCAGTTTGCAAAAAACATATTTCTTTTAGACAGCGTAGCATATGTTTGTATACATAGAAACTTTCAGTTCCTCATTTATGCAATGAGTTATATATGCATAATGGTGGCGTTTTAATGTTTTCATCACTCTCATCTGTATGAAGATAATGGCTTTTTTTCTTCCAACTCTGTAGGAACTGCACAAAAGTAGAGTTCTAAAACATGCTTCTTGCACTGTTTCTTCTAAAAAATGAGCTGACTTTTTTCATAGCAAGAACACTTACTCTGCATGCCAGATACAAACTGATGGCATAAGAAATGCTCACTAGCCAGTTTTGCCACTTTCCTCTCTAATGACACCAAATCTGATGAGAAAGTTTTGATGAGAGCTGGAACAATAGCAAAATAGGGATGTCTAATGTTCACAAAATTTTTCCACGTGGTCTATTTTTTCTTCAGTGAAATCATTTGGGAATGTCTTGAAATTAATTTTTTTCTTTTATAGATAAAAAATGGTATAATTTGCTATTCTGATGTGTTCACAGATATAACTGGTAATAAATAGAGTGCTCCAATTTTATTTTATTATCTTTAAATCTTTCCAACACTTAAGAAAAAAAAAAGCAGAATTCTATTGTCAAGTTAATGCTTTGATTCCTTTCATCGTTGTTAAACATTTCTCTTCTCTCCAAACTCTACCAAAACACAAACATTTTTCCATCTCCATCTAATACATTCACAACTTAAATGAAAAGGTAGAAAATTCTTCAATGGTGTGAATCACCTGTGAGTGAAAACCTCCAGGAGCAATTTATTGTTGCTGTGTATGTAGAAATTGACATCTGGGTCAGCAATTTTTACCTTAATTACTATGTATTGTGGTTTATTCAGCTGCAGGAAGGGAATGGTAATATTTACACCAAGGTGATTTTGGAAGAATGAGTATTGTGAAATGTTTCAAGACCTGTTCTGACAGACAGATTTTTGGACTGTGCGTCATAGGGCTTTGGCTTGAAAATTGGGCTGAAAAGCTCAGGCTTGCTTGTATTACAAATGAATAGAAAAGCTCACCTTGTCTTCAATGATGCTGATCATGACCCACGCAGTGTCTGTGAAACTGCACACTGAAACTGTTGTGAAGCCTGGATCAGAAGCCTTAAACTTGCAAATGTCTATCATACACTTAATTAGGTGGTAAAATAGGGGCTTGCTAAGGATTCCTGTTGTAATTTCAGGGAATTTCTTATTAAGTAACTCTTGAATTATTTTCTGAAGTTTACCTCCTAAAATAAGTCATCCTTAAAGAAAAATATCATAAATATTTTGGTGCAGCCTTGGTTTTTATGTCTAAGCAGTATTAACAAAATTAAGACACACAGCAGTAGCATGAAAACAAACTTGCATACTGTCTTGACGTGCATTTCATGGAAGGATTGCTAATTAGTGAAAATGCCAATCATTAGGAAAAGTGACTCACTTTTGGGAGTGTATGATATCTACTGATGCCACATGGCATAGAATCAGTGGCATGGGTACCAGTAATAACCAATTTTCAGAGTTCTTGAGAGGTATTTCAGTGTTCATAATATTGAAAATGTCTCCCATAGAAAAAAATGCACT
Source organism: Centrocercus urophasianus (assembly GCF_019232065.1). Lineage (NCBI taxonomy): Eukaryota > Metazoa > Chordata > Aves > Galliformes > Phasianidae > Centrocercus > Centrocercus urophasianus. The sequence goes on along the minus strand of NW_024884744.1, from coordinate 13,133,724 downwards.
TCACTGTAACCACAGAAGAGATTGCTTTTAATAGAATGTGTGAATAAAGAAAAAAGATATAGCTAGTGGGGGGGAAAAGAAATATTAGAATTGTAGAATGACTTGAGTTGGAAGCGACCTCAAAGATCATCTAGTTTCAGCCCCACTGCCACAGGCAGGGTTGCCAACCAGCAGATCAAGCACCAGCGCTCTGTCCAACCTGGCCTTGAACATCTCCAGGGACAGGGCATCCATTACCTCTCTAGGCAACCCGTGCCAGCACCTCACCACCCTTGTGAAAGATTTTCCCCTGCCATCTGATCTAAATCATCCCTCCTTTAGTTTAAAACCATTCCCCCTGATCCTATCGCTATCTACTCATGTAGAAAGCTGGTTTCCCTCCTGTTAACAATAATCTTTTAAATACAGAAGGCTGTAATAAGGTCTCCCTTCAGCCTTCTCTTCTCCAGACTGAACAAGTCCAGGTCCCTCAGCCTGTCTTCATAGGAGAGATGCTCCAGCCCTCTGATCGTCTTCATAGCCCTCCTCTGGGTCCCCTCAAAAAGCTTGACACCTTTCCTGTGTTGGGGTCCCAGACCTGGATGTAGTACTGCAGATGGGGCTCATGAGGGCAGAGCGGAACAACCACCCCTCCCACCCTGCTGCCACCTCTTCTGATGCATCCTAGGTTACTGTTGACCATCCAGGCTGCAAGTACACACTACTGGCTCAAGTTCAGTTTTCAATCTATCAGGATACTGAAGTCCTTCTCAGCAAGGCTACTCTCCAGGAGTTCTTCACCCAGCCCATATACCTGTTTATCTGGGATTATCCCAATCCACCCCCCCCCCCCCCCCCCCCCCAAAAAAAGATGTATCCTACTTTTAATTTTGGAACCAAGAAAAGTAGTTCATGCTGACCACTACCTGTAGATAAAGCGGTGACAGAGGGTGAACAGTTGTCATGGGAATTACCTGGTCTGAACATAGAAGGTATGGAGTGTCCCAGTAGAGGGAGCAGGTAGCCTTTACCAAGGCCCAGTGCACGTGGAGCCATCCGGCACCAGCTGCACATGCTGTGCTGAGAGAAGGCAGAAAAGGTGAACCTGACAGCTCTTCTGCTCCAGTTCTTCCTTCCTATTTGGTTTAGTGCTCCTCCCTTCACTCAGTAGTGAAAGATCTGGTTATTGAGCTTATAAAAATGCAATTTTCTCCCACCCCTCCCTAAGAGCAGAGGCATACCTTATCTCAGTGGGTGAAAAGCTGTTAGCTCTGTGAGCCAGGACATTCTGTTTTTTGAAATGCCCAAATTCATTCTTCTGATTTGTTCTTTATTCTCCAGATTCAATTATACCTTTGTGCAGTAGCAGCACCGTTAGACTAAATACACATTAAATGCTATGTTAGCCAACTTATGGCAATTCAGCAGCAGGGGCAGGATGGCTTACTGTGTTCTCATCATTAGGATATATATCCAGCTCCCAGGACTGGACAGATAGAAGCAGTGTAAACATGCAAGAGTTGTCATAACCATTAATCAGATTTAGTTTTCTACCTGATCTTTCGTTATTGTCTTTCCTTGCTGTGTCTACTTAAATTGAAGTTTACCTGTTCGAAGTAGAATAGCATTTTAAATAGCATGTCTTAGCAGTAAACAGTCTGTTCTGGAAAAAAAAACCAAAACCAACCAAACACTTGGAAAAAGATTTTGAAATATCAAAAAACAGTGATGCAAATTAAAAGCTCTAAAGCAATACAACATGAAAATATTGGTGTCTATTGGTAAGTTCAATTAGAGCTCATCTACAAGTGTAAGGCTCTTTCAGAGTTAGGTGAAGACAAAATACAGCCATGCAGGTAGGAAAATGATACAATTGCAACTGGATACATACCAAACAGTAACAAGGAACAAAAACTGGAGAAATCAAGTGATGTACTGCTTCACTGAGAACCGAAGAGCTAGAATGGAACACCTGAATACTACTTGACATTCAGCACCATACAACAACAAAAGAAACCAGAAAACAGTGCAGTGCAAAGCTGAAGAGTTTCAGCTAGCCTGCAGTATTTGTATTAACATATGGTGATTAGAGGTAAAGATTTACTAAATCATAAAGAAAATGCAGATATATTTTCAAGCAAATGTCTTGGAAGGAGTTTGACTGTCCAATAAAAAGACCCATGCTATGTGATTGCAGAAACATCAGTCTCTTGGAACTGAAGGAAACTTTGAATAGATGAATACATACGCTTGAATACATGCCTATATGCATGTATTTTGCATGCATACATACTCCGAAACTCATTAGATAATTAATCTTAAATAAACCTGAGTTAGTAAATAAAGGTACTAAAGAGAAATGGTGAAAATTTCCCTTTAGCAGGAGAGCAAAACAGTCTCCTGTACACAAATGATTAACTCCCCTCTGCACATGGGAAGCACAAAACTGAAATTGATGGTTAATGATCAAAGCTTGATTCATCTTTAATGGCTTCTATGCAAACCTAAAAAATCGTGATTAACTATTTACTTCTCAATGAACAATCTTCCTCTTTGGAAACTGCAATTACAAACCTCTAGAGTTAACTTCCTGCTGAGAAGGTGGCTGTTCCCAATTCACACAGTTAATGTCTCACTTTGTCTTTGCTTTGCTGCACTGCTTGGTCTTGGCTTGTAATTTGCAAGTTAACTTCGTAGCCATCAGTGTCCTCAGCTTCCCTCCCTTCCCATTGCTGTAAATTAGCATCATTTGGCATTTCAGAAAGAGTTGGGTCACATTATTTTAAAATGCCATCATATCTGTGCGTAGAGCAAATATAACTGAACAAATACAGCTTTAAATGTTAGGTTTCTTGTGTTTTGCCTAATATATCAGTAATAATTTGCCTTTGATTTGGTTGTGATATATTATTTAATAGTATAGGAATCTTAAGGGAAGACTGAAGCTGAGTGATGCTTTTACTTTATTCTCATTGACTGTACATTTTATAAATACACAGTCTGAAGAAATATTTCTCCTTAATATGTGCTATCTCCTTACATCACCTGCTCTCTGTTCTGCTTGTCCACACAACTTATATGCAGTGTATGTATAAATTAGGTTAAAACTTAGTGCGATTTTTCTTGAGAGTATCTTAGATCAACTAGGGCTCTAATTGGGTTGTAGAACTTGAAGCCACTGTGAAAAGGCACATGCAAAAAGGTTGTGCCTCTGCTTGGCAGGACTCTAGAGAAGGATGCTTTCAGATTCCTTAAATTCAGCTAGAGTTTACTTGAACTTTCAGAGCAGTCCATGGAAAAGCATCTCAGGCTTTAGTAGGACTGGGATGCAAACACCAATCACTACAGTACCAGAAAAGCTCATTTAAGCTTACTTTTAATGTTTTTGTTTGTGTTCTGGGGCCCAACAACCATTCCAACCATTCTGTGAGAAGGGAGCAGGAATAGTTTATTTTTTTAAATACATGCATGTGAAAAACGAATAGAGCTTGCATATAGATCCGCTCAGGTATATTCTCCTTTACTGGTCACCATGCAGCATGCATGTAATCTTGGCTGTCATTCCCAGTGCATAGTTATTGATAAACACTGAAAGCACATGCTGAACCATGCACTGTCAGAGACACGCTATCCTTGCCTGGTACCACCATCACATCTGTTTTCATAACCCAGTGAAACAACAGGAAGGTATCAACAGGAAAATTCTGCCCTCAGTTACAGCAGCGTTAATGCAGAGTAACTGACTCCATCTGTGCTGGATTCAGTGTTTGGCGCAAGAGCTAAATTATGTCAGGCATCATATCAATTGCACTCATTCCGAGGGACTTACTTTTGATTTACTTTTTCTTTGGATGGTGTGTTGTTTTATTGACACTAATACAAGGTGGCAGTGAATGTGTGCTTCTTTTGCATGTAATTCATCTATGTATGTTTCCTGTATGCTATTTTCATAACATTTTGTGTAATGCTAGTTTTAAAATAGAAAGTAAAATAGGCAGGATAAACAATAAATAAAATTCACCTCTATGCTCAGATAACACAACTATTATAAATGTAATTAATTCACAGTTCCAAGGGGTCTAGCTAAAAATCTGTGAGGAATCATTATACCCCATGACCTTCTAAGCTCTCTGCCATTTACTGTGAAATTTGTTGCTAGAAGATTTCTTTTTCTGCTTTCATTTCCTGAAATGTTTGCATTGTAACAGCAGTCATCAAAACTGCAGGTATTAAGACGTAGGGTACAGGAACATAATAATCCAATAACCTGAGTGTGTGTGATAGACTGGAGCTCTTTAGAATTACTTCTGAGCATGGTTTGATGGTTATAGTTTTGCACACAGTAGCTCTAAAAAATTTTAATTGCTGAGGAGCTTACACCCACCCCAGTAAGCAACTAGAATCCAAATTAATGCTAATGAGAGTTGTTCATACATCCCAAGGAGAAAAGGATGCTAGAAAAGTCATTTTTCTCCTGAAGCAGCTTGTCTCCTTGACTTTGTCAGGAGAAGGAATGCATACCTTAGGAAATCAGTCTTCTCTTGTTAATTCCAGCTGAAATGCTTCAGAAATGTTTCTTGCAAGTGTTTTGACAGAAAGTACAGAGAAGGATCGAAGGCCTGTTCCTATGCTGCTGTGATGGAACTAACACAGGAAGGCTTTTCAAAAGGAATATGGAGACATGGCCCCATAGCCAAAATGGGAACTTAAGCATTTATATCTAAGTCAAAGAAAGATTTTACATCTGAAAAACTGAAAACAAAAAGTAGAAAAGCCTTCCCAAAAAAACCAGAAGCTTCTTAATAGATCAAAAATATTTAACAAATGGAAATAAGCACTTAGTTCTCTACTGTTCAAAAGAAAAAGTGCTCACAAAGTCTGGTGCTGACAGCATGCAATCTTATGAGAGGAAATGATCAGGAAGGGCTCCATACACAAGAAATGCAAAGCAAATAAGTATTTTAATTCAATCTGTCAAAATTAATTAGAAACAAGATTAAAAAAAAAAAAAAAGAACACAATCAGATGAAGCATTAGCTTATTAATGTTAATTCCTGTTATGTTGTTGTTTGTGATAAACTGAGTCATAGCTATTTGCTTTGCAGCTGATTAACTGCTCTACAGAATCTGAATTTTCTTTAATATATACCCCTTTCAGTTTGTGGAGAAAATATCTTTTGGTAGCGACAGGCTCACAGCTGTGTCTCCCCAGCCTGCTTCAAATATTGAGGAAGGGAGGTTTAGGGAATCAAGGTCTTGCTGAGGCTTCTTCTGGGGGGTAATTCCCCACCCTAGGTTAGTGTGAATATTTCAGGGGAGGTCCTAGAAGCTGCTTTCAGCTGTTGAATATTAGGAGGAGTTGCAGAGAAGACCCATGAATGTGTGCTGCAGTTGCCCTGAGCTTCCAACACAATCTGATCCATGGCTATTTGTCACAGATTACTGACTGTATTTCATAGCATACCCTCTTGGTCTTTCCCTTCCATGTGCGCTCAGGTGATGTATGCTCAGCCTTGGCACTGCTCTTGTGTTCAGTGTAGCTGTCAAATTGCAATTGCCTTGCACATGGAGGCAGGAAAAAGCATGTGCCTGCTTGATAGTGAATTGCATAGGCATTTTTGCTTGTTTATATTGAGTGGATCTTACCACTCTATGCATAAAATGACACCCCAAATTTTATTTATGCTTTTTGCCAGATTGTCATGAGGGATATTGCTGTAAATGCCCTTGAAGATTAGCTGTGTGCTTTTGGAAGAACAGCTACACATCTGGACTGAATGTGGGAAGAATCCACAGTCCAGGAACTGGTTATTTTGATCAGACATATCAGATGTTAAGAAAGCATTATCAATCTGTTCTTACTGGAATAAATAATAGATTAGTGCTCTGGGATGTGTAGAGGGTGGACAGGTTGGAAAAGGTAGAAGACTCAGAAAGCATTATCTCTAAGGCATAAAGCATATTCTGCATTTAAACTTGTAAGCTTTCATGTCTTTATGCTTAAAAACAACCACAAATAAATGGCTATCTTGTTGAATGTGCAGTGTCTTAAAAAAAAAAAAGACATGTAGATGCATTTATTGCATATAAGAAATAAAACAAAAATGTAATTTTCAGCTACCCTTTATGTTAATGGAAGCTACGTAATCCATTAATATTAGGAGAGCTGGCATTTTACACTGTTAAGAACAGTTTTTACTTTGTTAAGAACAAACCATAGAACATCTGCCTTTTTAGCTAGAAATCTCTGTAGGTTCCTGATCATATCCCTTTGCACACTAAGAAGCAAATGGAATCCTTGGAATCACTGTGGTTTGGAGATGACTGTGGAGGTATTTCATTTATGCCTTATTTCCCAAAGTGACATGATAAGTTAGGTGTCCTTGTACCAAGCCTAACTCATCGAGACAGCAGTTAACTCAACCAATAAATCTCAGCTGCCAGGTGGGTTACTGGCCTTTTCTTACATAATAGCTGAAATCTGGGAAGTGAAAATGAGGATCTTTGGTTCCTCTTGGCCCAAGAGGGATTGAATCAACTGCTTTTGTTTCCTGAGAGAATGTCCTAGCAGACAAGATACAGAGCAGCCTTCGGTGAGGCAGTGCTGTTGAAGCTGCATAACTGAGCTATAACCACTACATAACTGAGACAAAAGTGAAGGAAAAGAGTGCTGAAAATGTTCAAATGGAGTGCCTATGTATTTTATACTTATTTTTCACATAATTTTTATTCTTATTTTTAAAATATTATTTTCTCATATTTTACAATTTAAGCTTTCCCTGAGTTGAGTAGTAGCAGATAAAAATACTGTTCTTATGTTTTATTATATTTTCTCTTTGAATTTGTGTAGCAACCTGTGAACAATCAGATCCAGTGTTGTTTTATCTGCATTTTCATAGCCTATTAATAAATAGCATTTTCTGAGTAGCACAAAGTACCAGCCTTGGATTTGGCTGGAAGGTTCAAGCACTCTAGAACAATCCCATCTTTATTTGCCAGTTTCCCACTGGCCACGATACAAAATATTAACAGCAGTTTAACTATGTCTTAGCATACTGTATATACATGCATATATATATTATATATCTGAGTTTTAATTAACTGTGAACAAACCTAATATGCAGTCATCTGTGCAGCAAATGTAATCATACTTTATGCATTTGAAACTTCTGGATGCCTGCAGTACATGAAGAACTCTTTGAGTACTTGAATTATTACGTATTTCATTATAATGTAATTCTATATTAGATATTCTATTTATGCAGAATCCAAAAATAGTCTGTGCTGTGTAGCGATGCAAATTTCAGTGAATAATCCACAAAGAATTTCAAAACCTTAACCATTTATGACATGCACTTTTCTGTATCTTTAATGAAGAATCAGGTTTTGAATAAGTCATACTGGGCTTTTCATGAGTAAAAACCATGTATGTGCTTCCCTGTTAAAGAGTCTATCAATCCTTTTTTTAGTCATATTGAAAATATTAGGGTTTATCAGTACACTTCAAAATTCCTGAAACTGATTTTAGATGCTCTGTCGACAGTTAAAGTGCAAATCAGGTTTCTGTGCTCTATGGCTGTGCTCCCCCTCCCCAGCTGCCAGCTGGTTGTTGGGGAATGAGACAGCACAAGCAGCCTCATGACCAAGGCTAGGTAAGGTAGTGTGACAGCTGAGGAAATATCTGCTTCCCTCATGCTTTCTTATTGAGGAATCCAGCATGAAACCATGTAGAATGGAAGAGAATTCCCTTCCAACTAGTTTAGAAAAGAGTGGACATTAACATGGAAGGTTTGTGAATGAGGCTCTTATTAGGCTGAAGTCAAAGGCGTATGATGAAAGGCTTGAAGACTGTATATTTCAACAGCTTCTCCTGTACTGGTATAAACTGAGACTAACAGGCTGCCCTGAAGCTTGTGCTGTTACCCTGATGTTAGAACCACAGCTGAAGTCATCTCTCAGCTCAGACCACAGGTCCTCAACAATATGTCAAAGTGAAGCGAGGAAGGAGCCTCTTCTTGATCTACTTAGAGCTTGCAAAGCAAGCACTTTTACACTGCAAAGCAAGAGTGGGGATTTTCTTTGAAATAGGTGGAACTGAGCAAAGTTTATAATAAAAGATCTGATCATAATTTTTTATTCCTGAATCTTTTACAAGTAACTGTTTCCTGTTGCTTAAGCACTTAAAGATGTATTTCAGTGCATTATTTTAAAAATACCCTATTTCAAAGAATCATAAAGAAAAGTTTCAATTTTTAACTGTTTTTCTCTACTTGTGGATCCAAAATTAAGTACTGGAAGTACAACAATGTGGTAAAGAATCAGTTAGAAAAATCATCAGGTTGCTTTTAGGAGACTGACCAGAACACACTGTATGCATTTCTAGTGAATAGACAGCCAATTGTTTTAAGTCCATCACCACTGTTCAGGAACTTCAAGGACTGTGTGAGAGATTTTCCATTCATAGCCTGATTGTGTCTCTATTACATAATTACATGGAAGACCAATTTTTTTTTTAATGGTCTCAAAAAATAAAACATCCTTTATAATAACTTATTAATACATATTTAACAGGTTTAAGCTTTTTTTTTTTTATCAGGTAGCATGAAGTTAAAAAAAATAAATCCGATCAAACTTAGCAGATAGAACACTTATACTTTCATCATTTCTTAACCTGCCATGACAGTATCTCTTCCATTTTGAAACAGCAGCCTCACAAACACTGAACCTGCACATTTTTTATGTGATTTTTGTTGTCCCTTAGGTAAACAAATGCTCTTTGAAAGTTAGCATTACAATCAATTATCATTCCCCTACCTCTGGGTACTTCTGTTACCAGCTGTGACATAGAAGGAGAACACCTGAAAATCTTCTGTGCAGCCAGCTACTCCTCTACTGCCCACCTTTAGGAATTACTCCTCTTTCCAGTAGTAGAAAGAACAGTTTTCATGGAATAAAAGAATTGGGTTCTGCTCTACCAGAGTTCAAATTCTTTAAGTCATAGCATATTCCTATTCCCCTTACCACTAAGAATGGAGAGTGAAAGGTTTTGTGGTTGTGATACTGGCTGTGATGCAGGTTTTATGGTAGTAGAACCAGTGCTCTGCTTGGATCTGAGGCAGATTTTCTTAAAGTTCTATTTGACCTATAGACAATGACAACTAGCTATCTACTGATAAAGTTTAGAAAATACTGTCAACGAATTTTCTTCATCTGACCCTGTAAAAGTTTATGTAAATGTCAAATCTGTATTTGCTGAGAAACTAAGCAGATCCCATTGTGCAGTGAAGGTCAGGATGATAAGTTTTGTCAAATAGCCTTCACTAGGAGAGCCATGAACATGTTTGGCTGGAAGGAATGATGCTTGTTTTATAAAACAAATGCTACTCAAATGAAGTCCACCACCCTCTATTAGGATGACCTGAACCTATAGAAGTTGAGAGGTTCCTGAGTTCTAGGACTGTATTTATGAAAAATGAAAGGTTAACCTTCATTTTCACTAGGGCTCTGCCAATTTTTTTAGGCAGGTAAATTAATAGGCTGTATTCCTCTTGGCTATATGCACTGACTTTCATTGTACTCTCGAAGCTCTTAGAACAGTGTTAAGACAGAAGACCACCTTTCTCTCTCCTGTTTTGGATGTATGCATCCTTTGACAGTCGTGAACTCATGAAATGTAATGCTTCATCACCTCATGCAAACCTACAGTCAGCCATAAATCAATATTTTATTTTTTCTGATTTATCCCCTCCACCTTCCCTCTGCATCCCTTTGAGCAGTGCCATGCACTGATGCTAAGACTGGTTGATTAACCATACATTTGAATGCATGATGATGCACATGTTATGGTGAATCAGACACCTATTTCAAAATCATAAAATAGAAAAGAGCTCTTGAGTTTCTCTGCTGTCAAGAATTGCACTATTTTGAATCACTGATTGCTGGAGTGTTCTTAGATTTTTTTCCCCCATCATTTGTACTTTTGCTTAGCCTTATTGGTGTTTCTGTTTCTGAGGACACTGAAATGGCTGAATTCAGCTCACAGCTATTTGAGCCAAATACCAACAGTGCCTGTTCAACAGCAACCACTGAAGTGGGAAAAATGCCAGTGTACAGACAAAGCTTCCAAACAAGGCCTATTGAGGGTCTGATCCATATCCCCCTCTGAAGGCATTGTGAATGCCCTTGGGTTTTTGCATCCCAATAATAGATTTCCGTAAGAGAGTTCAATTCAACAGTACTTTCTAATACGTGGCCTGTCATTAATTTGCCCATTGGCATTCCTGGTAATAACCTTAATTATTCTGAATTCCTTTATAGTCTCATGGTTTTACAACAATACTGCTGTAATTTAACATTAATAACAGACCCTTTCTAGGAAGTAGTATCAATTTCTTGCTTAGGTAATGTTATAATTAGCAACATCTTGCTGTGACAATTGCTGCTATAAAAGAAGTACCATTTATAGATGGTATTACATATGCAGTGTGCACTGCATGCACATTCAACCATCCTGATATATGCTTAGTGCCTGGGAAGGCAACAGTGAAAGATACACATGCATAAAAACATTTGAAAATGCTTTAGATGTAATGTAAAATATTTTTTGTGCATTCAAGGCTGTAAACGAAATAGCAGGAGCCTTGGAAGAAGGAATTATGGTTATGTCTATCTTATGAGCTTCCAGTACTTTTATATCATATTTAGGTCTCGTCTATACAGTTGTGTATTGTCAGCCAACAAACTGTAATTTCATGCTTGAGTGGGCTGATAAAAGCCTATTCTTCTGCTTCTTTCTATGTTCATGCTACACTATACTGTAATAACGGAGTGAGAAGGGGAGGGAAAAATAGAATTAAAAATTGTCACAAGGAATAATAATCAATATCCATCAGTAAAATCTACTATAGTAGATACTATGGTAGCTTGAGCAGCAGTTTGTTCTGGTGGATACACTGGGATTCCATTCAGTACATTAAGCTTTGGTGCAGCTGCTTCAAGTTCTGTACTTTGACTTGATAGGAATGTAACAGACAGCTATACAGGTAGAAGGAAGCTGCAGAACTGCAAAGTGTTTCTTTAAAGTAGGAATTTTTCCACTTGTAAATTGTGTCTGTGCTAGAATGTTTGACTACAGCTATTAATATAATACTTTTGCATAAAGTTTGCCTGTGAAAGAAATCCTCTGAACTTTGCTCTATCTTGTTACTGTATTTGCTGAATTTCTTTTATACTAAAGCCTAAAATCTTGATGCTGTCAAGATTTAACATGCTACAGTTGTCTACAGTGGCTTAATGCAGCTGAAAAAAAAAACAGAGAACAGAGAAATTAACAGATTAACAGAGAAATGAAAGTGGTTCTGCAGGTTGGATTGTCTGACTGGGGCCTTGGTTGTATGTAGTGCTGTGTGCTTGCAGTGGGACTTGAAAGTACAGCTTCTGTACTTGGTAATTCCAGGAGGAATAGCTTGAGTGTCTCAGCTCTTGGGAATGGGCAAAGATTGCCTAGGCTGGGGCACGGACTGCTCACCAACAGGCACACAGGAGACTGGTGCCTGAGGACAAGGGGATTCCTTAATCTCAGCTGCTAGAACAGGAAATTGGTCATAGCCAGTCAAAAACCTTCAGACGCTATCTCTGTGTCTGAAGGACTGGTTAAGTGACATAACAAAGCAAGATAAACCGACAGAAAGCTCTGGCAGAACACTAGGCAGGAGCTTTAACTTCTTTCCTGTTCCCTCTGCTCCTTTGTGAAAGGCACATTAACAGCCAGTGCCAAGCACCCTGCAAAAGGCAGATTCCAGAATCTTCAGTTCCACTTTGACTTTTTGTCCATTTTCTGACCTACTTGGTGGGCTGCTAGTCTCTATGCAGTTGATGAGCCTTGGAAACCTTTCAGAACCATTCCAGAAATAACATTTTGGCTTTTAAAATAAGATTTAGAGCTGTTTTATACAGGAAAGATTAAAATGTCATATTTTGTTTATGAATAATTTTGCTTTTAAAATTTTGAACTTCTTGTGGAATGAATACTTTTTAGCTATTGTAGATTTTCACGTATTTTAATATATTTTCACATGAAAGAGAGCAGTATAGTTGCACAAAGACTCATACATTTATATTGGGGCTGCTGGCTCTGTCAAACATTCTTTTTATTCGCTTGTGGTTCCTCTTATCAGAAATTGAGAGAAGCCCTTGAGCTGAAAAACAAAAGGTATTCTATGTCAAATGAGCTAAGATGTTACATATAAAAGCAGATGATTCTACACTGAGTTGTTTCGAACAAGCTGAAGCCCAGATTCTGCCTTAGAAACCATGCAAAACTCCTTCAAAAATCAATGACCATTTGACACAAAGTACAGAAAATAGAACCTAGCCCTGTATGTCCCTGAAGGATGGGAACAAGGACTCAATAACAGCTCACAAAATGTTTTTTTGGATAATGTGGATCTCTTTTCACACAAAAGCACTTCTCCTTTTCTCAAATCACAGTAGCAATGACATGCTTGTCTTTTTCACTCGTACCGTGCCTGCACTGTTTAATCATTATTTTGAACACTGATTTTTTGAAATCCCATTCTCCCATGCTTCTCTACTTCTTCCTTTATAGGCAAGAACAAGCTAAAGTACGAAGGCCTTTTAACAATGGATTTGCTACCACTGAAGTAACAAGAAAATAAACCCATAACAGTTTGCTTCCAGAATTATTTAGTTTGTATGTTATTTTGTATTGCTTGGAGGGATAAAGTTAGAATACAGAAAAGAATCTCATCTCATCTTTCTATTGTCTTCCTTTGTCACTTACAAATTTGTACTTAGCCTGTTTTTTGCTATATTTTTCAGCTCTGAACATATAAATAGGTCTTTGCACAGTGTATGAGTTTCAGTGTCAGGATGAAAAACCTAAAAGGTAAAAATTTCAAACTTCAGCTCCTTACTTCTGATCCTTTTGATTATACTTTGTGGAACCAAAAGTCCTGCAGCTCGTCTCTTCCTTCAGGATCATGGTGGAGAAAGGGTGAGTGAAAAGATTCATATTGTGCAATAAAAATATCAGGAAACTATTACAAATAGTTTTCATGTATGTCTTTTGCAATGGGAAGGTGAAAAAGAACGTGCATCAAATAATGTAAAAGAACCACAATTTTTTTAAATCTCTTTCTCTTTAACTTCTTGTTTGGCAGTTTAATTATGTTTAGTAATAGATGCATAGAATCATAGAATCACCAAGATTGGAAAAGACCTACAAGACCATCCAGTCCAACTGTCCACCGATCACCAATATATCTCACTAACCATGTCCCTCAACACAACATCCAAACGTTCCTTGAACACCTCCAGGGTTGGTGACTCCACCACCACCCTGGGCAGCCCATTCCAAGGCCTGACCACTCTCTCAGAAAAGTAGTATTTCCTAAGGTCTGGCCTGAATCTCCCTTGGTGCAACTTGTGGCCATTTCCTCTAGTCCTGTCACTAGTTACATGAGAGAAGAGGCCAACCCCAGCTCATGACAACGTCACTTCAGGTAGTTATGGGAAGCGATAATGTCTCCCCTGAACTTTCATTTAAAAATACTTGGGCAGGAAAGAGAAAAGAATAGTGGATCAGATGCTTACAAATCCTCTCTTTTAATAAGTTTTGAACTAAGTTCAGGTAGTTATTGCTAGTACTAAAATGTCCTTTGGTTTCCTGTCCTTTTCAAGTCTGTAGCATTTGAGAAAGCTTTATGATTAGTCAGCTGCTCTTGTGTCATTGTTGTGTTATGATGTCCACTAAAATCCCTCAGCTGGGGTTTGTGTTTTACTCTCAGATTTTTTTATTATCTGCTTGTAAAATCTGCAAAACAGATTCCTGTGCTTGATTAGCATCTCTCTGCTATGAACCCTACCTTTTCTGATAGCCAATCCTACATTACTGTTTCTGTGAACTACATGAATGTGCTTGCACTGATTTTTTTATGCTTCTTTGAGTGGTAATGAGACTGAAGTCTCAGAGAGGGGTGTCTTTTCTCAGATTGGAAGCTGTCCAGCAAAATAAGGTCCTGGTCCACAGCTAGGCCACTGAGTGTCATTTTACTGTTACTACCACAGTGATAAAAGAATCAAAACAGAGTGGCAGTAATGAAAAAAGCTTTAATTTTACAGCAGGTAAAAGAAAATGGTATGCATGTGCCTGCTTACAGACTCTTGCCTTTTCTTTCCAAAATGTCTGTCTCTAATATGACAGTGGTAAGTTATCCCTTAAGAAAAATTCATTTGAAAGTCGCAAAATTCTGAATTTTAATTTGATTGGTAGTTCACCCTGGAATGGAATTTTGCCTTTGGTAGTTTTTCCATTTTCTCACAAGCATAGAAAAGCACTTATCTTGCTTCATAGGCAGCCATTATGGCTGTTTTATCTGTGTAACAAAGGACAGCAGAAATAAAAAGTTAGGTGCCCCGATAAGTTAAGGAGGAGAAACTTTTGAAGTCTACAAATAACACAGTTCCTTTTGGCTGATTGATTTCAGGTGAGCATAAAGGACACAAACAACCTTTTTCTTTAACTAAACGGTGCACATCTGAATGACAGACAGCTGCAGTTCAAGTAGAAACATTTTTGGCAGCTGTTACATGGAGAATTGCCTCACTCAGAACCAGACTCCTGTTTCTATTCAGCGTAACCGAATGTTAGTTCCTCAAAGTCAAAAGAAATCTGAAAAGAAAAAGAAACCTCCCCTTGTACTACTCTATTTGTGACCGTGTGCATGAGGGTATCAAAAAGCAAAGCTTTGAGGAAGCCAGACAGCTGTGCTCCTGTGCGGACTTGGTAGCTCAGTGCAATGGATGCAGTAGATGTGTCACTGCAATACCTGCAGTACGCCTCTGCCAACTGATTCCTGCCTGACCTCTTATCAGTCCTCATGCCTGCCAGAAATAGGCAGCAGCAGAGCTCTGCTCATTTGGTCTTAGATGATCACAGCACACAGTTCTATCTTACCCCACTGCCAGAAAAGAACAGACTTGGCTGTAGGTGGAACCAAGGCTTATGTCTTGCAGTTTAACACTTCTTAATTGAAACCTAAGAGCATGTGAAGCCATCTTTTGTTCTTTTCCTTCTTACTTTATTATACTCTTGCACATATTTTCCTTTTATAAAGTAAGACATTTCTTCTCAGGACAAGCTAGAGTATGATGAGTAAGCTCACATAATTATCCTGCAACATGATATAAACTTCTTGTTATGAAGAAGGTGAGCATTTGTGGAAGGAAAAATCTTAGCAGAGCATTATGTTCCCTTTTTCATCTTCAGTTTCAGTTATTTCTGCATATTTTATTGCTTTATTGTGTACTTCAGTGTAGGAGTCCCAAATACTTTCTCCTTAATGCAAGTGCTCCACCAGAAGGGGGAGAGCAGTGCAGTCACCTTCCTGACTGATGCTACAGAACAATCAGTGAGAGCAACAATGACCCCCTGTGAGGAAGTCAGGATTTCATGAATACAGAAAGAGAAGGAAGCTTTGTGTAATAACACATCAAACCAAGAATAGCAGAATAAGTTTAGTCCAAAGTAGCTGGAGAAGCAGGTAAAGGCTGTTTACAGTACATTCTTAGATTCATTTTACCTTCATTTTAAGGAAGAGGTTGTGACAGGAATAAAGGCCTTTGTAGAAAAGAAAGAATTCTAACTCTAGACAGGTAGAGATTAGGCAGCAAAAAACAGCAATGCTTATAAGCAAGTAAAAAGGTAGAAGACTGAGAAGAGCTAAAGCAGATTGCTGCCAGTTGGGACTAAAGTTACAATTTCATTGTGGGATGCATTGGGATGGGAAATCTTTGCTCACCACCTGTTTGAGCTCTGCCCTTATGTACTCAGGTCTTGTCCCTACAAGATGAAATTCCCACTCACTTACTTATTCACTAGCTAAAATTGGCTGCATCTGCCTTGAAAAAAAAACAATACAAAAGTATGTGTATTGTGCTGTTTGTTTCCTAAAAACAAATTCATGAAGTATTTTGTGTTGCTTTCCTCACATCTCCACTTGCCCTTAGGAGTATATCACAGCTTCAAATGATAATCTACTCTGAGTTGTAAAAACAAGGAAGGCGAAATGAATTCAGTGGAATTATCCCAATGTCAGATACCAAGTATTTTGTTTTGCATTTTACTTGTTTAAATAATTGAGATGAAATTCCAAGAGCATATGTTGAGCTTACTTAAGATGGTTTAAATGTTCTCTTCATTTTTCTTATTCCAGTGTAAAAATTTCCTAGCCTAGATTTTAGAGAATGGTATGTTTTTCTTAGGTGTCAATACCTGATTCAAAGATACTTGCTTAAACAATCCTTATTGAATCCAGCTGGCTCTGGATAAGGCTTCTACTGTTTTATTCGGAACAAACATAAGATTTGATCCTCAAAAGTCTTTTTTTTAAAAAAAATTCTACCCTAGTCTGGCACATTGTCACCATCTAAATCGACTGGAATAAGTGAAAATCATTCAGAATGACAGCAAAAAACAGCACCACTTTTTGGCTTCTTCAGTGACATTTCCTCCTTTTTGCTTTTCAGCCACAAAATAAACAGGCATAAGAGATGTAACTGCCAGAAAAGTCAGCAGATTGGTGTTAATGCCTAAGAGGAAATTCCTAACTATAGAAATGTCACAATCATCTACACTTTCAAAGTATATTTCCAGATAGATGGTTATTTTTCACTGTCTAATCTTTGGAAACCATATCATAATCCTCTGTGCAATCTTATGGACACAAACATGGTGTTACATGACAATTTCTTCTTTTAAATTTAGCACCACAGCTTTGTAATGTTAGAGAAAAACAAACCTAGAAAATCTGTATGGATAGTTTGTCTCCACAAAAAGAGTGTTATCTCAAAAAATGCCATACTGACGAGACACTCAGTGCTGTGAGTCACAGCATTAGTGGGCTGAACCATTATTGTGTATGGATATACATTTTCTCTGTTTGTAAAATTCGAAGTGTTTGATTTGTAATAGAAATACTTTTTAGGACAAAGGTGTGGCTGTAACATTTGAACATCTGAATTTTAAAGAAAGCTTATGACTTAAAGAAGTTGATACTTAAGAATGCGTTCTTTTTATGACTTGTAAAAAAATCGCATTACTATAATATATTCTTGAAATGCAAAAGAGTTAGAAACTAGAATTTTTAAAAAAAAAAAAAAAAAAAAAAAAAGCATTACAAACCCAGATTCAAAATCACTTTCTAGATAAAATGTCTGAAGTGAAGATTTAAGATCTCTGCCGTACAGATAACCTTTGGGAAGACAGTATAAAGACCATCATTTTCACTTCTGCTGAATTCCACATTCTTTTCACTTTGCAGGCCCTGTTGTCCAACTATTTCATATCGATTTCTCTCTTTCCCTTCCTCCTCTGTCTCTTGTAGTTCTACCCTTGTTGTCTCTTTCATTCTTTTTTTCTAACTCATACCTTTGTCCAGTTCTTGCCTTCTGCTTTCTTATTTCATTTTCAGAGCACAATTATTTTTTTCCTTCTCCTTCCCACCCCATTCATCTATCTCTTTCAACCTACAGCTTTTAAGATAAATCACAACCACAGGCTTTTTCTTTCTGAAAAAACAGAGGCCTGGATGGTAGCTAAAGTCAGTTATTCTGGTACCCAGCATTAATGTTTAAGCATGTTTCCTGCTTTATATTGCATTTACCTACAACTTGTAAGTATCATTAAGTAATTACTCTAAGAAAATACTAAGAGCTTTTTGGCCCTTGAAGCTGCTCTGATAGATGAATTAGATCAATACAATCATTTATAACCAGATATATGTTGTTTGTTTGTTTGTTTTTCCCTGTCAAAAGACTCTTTGAAAGATAATTTCAGTAGAATTTTTCTTAGGAAGCTGAAATATTTCATCTTAGTTCATTGCAGATCATAACAGAAAAACAAACGTATAACTGGAATGTTAATTTCTACTCACTAGTGCAGGACAAAGGAATTATCAGTAGAAATGCTACCGAATAATGGAGACTACTAGAAAAGTTTTGTCCATTTAGCTCCTTAGTTACTATGCTTGGAAATTATCAGGACTTGTACTGTATTCATTTTATTTTCTGTTAATAGCTAAGGCATGATTATTATTCTGGGATCTTGCTGACATACACAGAGCCTTTCCAGAGTGAATTTGAAATGGCAGTAAATCAGAATGGTTGCTTTTATCATCTCTTTGCACAGGTGTTAGTGACAGCAAGGATCACTAATGCTGATGTAAAGAGTAAGAGAGCATGAGTGTGAAGAGAATCAGTATTGTTGCATCAGTATGAATGTGGAAGGATGTAGAAAGGCTCAGAAGTCAAGGAAATATCAAGTTTGAGCTTCCTGGAAATCCTGCTGTAGGGCGCAGCTTTGCATCTCAGCTGGTTCTCACAAGCAGCCTCACCACTGCACTCCTCTACTTCTCTAGAACTTTGTATTTGGACTTTCAATATTTCTTCTCCTTACAAAAGTATAATTGATTTCAACGTCTTTAGTTGTTGTTTCTGAAAGTAAACCAGTTTGGGGTATTATGAAAGTGCCAGTTGTAATGAAACTATCACCTGCAGCTTGGAACAGAAAAGGATACCTGTGATCAAATACATACCAAACTCTGAACAGCCACGCGCTCTCTGCTTTGGTTGTATTTTTATCCAAGTTACATGCAGTCTGCAAATAAGCAAATAAAAAAGTGAAATGCGTTTTTATGACAAAAAGCCATGAAGTTCCAATATTAAAAATACGTCAAACCAGTAACAGTTTACTGTACTTTTTTCCCCTCCTAATCTGAAAAGCCTCTCTTACAGGAATGTCATCTCTCAAATTGGTTCATGGGCAATTTGGCTCATGAGAACACACTTCTCATTATACTGTATACTTGATGGAGGAATCAGCATTTAGTTTTATTAATGATTCCAATCTTATTAAGCAGCTGAGAAGCACTGTATTCTAAGATCAATAAAATGACATTTTGATCTAATTGCTGTTGTGGGATTACTTCAGTTTACTCCTACAAGCTCGGATGCTGTATGCCTAACCAAATGTCATTTTTGAAGGTACTGTGGTATTCTAATAATCATGACACTGCTTTCTGTGCTGCTCTCCAAGAGAGAGAAGATCATAGAAATATTGGAAAAGCAGGGGCAGTCATAAGCACCAAAATACACTGACTCAAAATACTGTTTTTCATGCTGTAAACTAATTCTGAGATACCCTGCACAGGTAGACGGGCTGTCATTTTACTGAGAATCATAATTTGGAATAATATATTTGTGAGAGTCTTCTGTGCAAAAATAGCTAGTTTTGTCTTGCTCTGGGCATCACATTAATACCAGTGGCATGATGGAATTAGGAATAGGACTGTCAGTCCTCTAAAGGATATTTTCTTCTTGTTTCTCTTTTGTTGGAAGTTAGATTTGTTTGCAATAGGAATGCTTTTCATCATGCAGTTTTAAACCACGTTATCTAATTATTTTTATTCTAATCAAACACATTAAAAATTATTTTCCCATAATACTTAACATGCATGTAAATGGGCTGAGGATAATAATATTAGTGTGCTGATCCTTAAAACTGTAGGGTCCGGTTTCAAGCCATCATGGACTCGGGAACTTTGGTCACAAAGGAGATGGACAGAAATTTCTGCAGCAGATCTGGAGGCCTCTCCATTTTGGCTGAGAAAAGGGGAGTCTGGAGGCTTACTTCTCACACATTTGCTGGCTTTTAAATATCTTATTCCTGAGTGGGTTCAGTCCTTCTTGTACAATCCCCTGAAGCTCTAATTAATGGCACTAAGTGCTGGCAGGCGGCTCACATCTCATCTGGCTGAGATAGTAAGTGGCAACAGAAGACAGTGGCACTTGATATGCTACTTATATGAGTTCTGTGTGAGGTTTATGAATATGCGCTGTGCAGGATTCAGATTGAACTATGATCTAGTAATACTTATGAAAAGCCAAAATGTATTCCAGTTTATGCTATCACAAGTAAAACAACTTGTTTCACTGTGAAGAGATGCAAC
Organism: Centrocercus urophasianus; assembly: GCF_019232065.1. Taxonomy (NCBI): domain Eukaryota; kingdom Metazoa; phylum Chordata; class Aves; order Galliformes; family Phasianidae; genus Centrocercus; species Centrocercus urophasianus. The sequence goes on along the minus strand of NW_024884744.1, from coordinate 13,113,718 downwards.
ACAGAAAATGTAAAGTAGGTAAATGAAATAAAAACATTATATATTATATAAATACAAAAATTATAATAGATAAATATTAGAAATAAAAGGAAAACAAAAAGACAACAAAGGGGAAGAAAAGAAAAGAAAAAGATGAGAGAAAAAAGAGAAAATTTAAATAAATAACCTGAAATTGATCAAACAACTCTGATAGATACTGAGTTAAAGAGGGCTACAGAGAATGCGATAGAGATCTGCAACAGTCAAAGATCGAGATGTCGAATACAAAGAACTCAGAGAAATGAAAATAGAAGACCACAGGGTAGAAGAAATCAGTGCAGCAAAGCTATTTTCCAAAATAAAATTTATACCATAAGGATTATGGTCATGTCAGAGCATGAAATGTGTTACATTTATTTACACCTCCTGAATTGTGTTCCTGAGTTTTGTCAACAGAGATAGGTGTTGATTCACAGGGCACTGCTGGGCACTTGACATGTTATTGTTATTCATAAACAATTATTTTCATTTCTATTAAAAGAAGGAGGCAACTAGAAGCTCAGGGTTTCTGGAGAAATCAAGTTTTCACAAACCATTTGGTCAATTTTATACCATTCAATTCAGCATTCTGTTATGTTTGATAGCTCGTGACTGCTGCAAAGGAGAACAGCTCTGAAATTAAATGGTTTTGAAATTCACGCAAGAATAGATAAATGTTAACAACATAAAAAAACTGGTGTGTCCTGTATTCAGCCAGAATTTGAGCAGAGGCATTGCAAGAATTACTACCAAGTCACCAAGGAGGGTGATATTTGTAACCTGTGCCTTCAGCATCAGAATATATCAGTCTCACAGCTTGGTGCAACAGGGTGCTGTACCAGCCATTTGCTAGGGACTGAGATGTAAAAATAAAGATATGATCATATATGAATCAATTTTTTCTATTATTTTCAGAGAAACTTTAGGACATTTAGGCATGTGAATTCCATTCAGCTCAGTGAAAGCTGAGACCCTAAATGACTTCTGATATATGCAAGTGGGTAAAGTTTAGATGTTCAGTCTAATAATATTTTTTATGTATTTCCATGTGGATAGAGTCTCTCATTCATTTATTGCCCTAACTTACTATCTACGTTTTTCTAATTGTTGGGTAATTTCAGTTGCAGTTAGGCAGTTTGAAGGAATGCTTGGGATGGTATTACCCAGAAACGGGAACAGGATTTTTTTATCTGTTGTTTTTCTTTTTCTTTTTTTTTTTTTTTTTTTTTTTGCTGTGAGAATTTGCCAAGTCTCACGCTGGTTTTCCTTACTCCTCTTAGCATGCTAAAGGACACCTTACCTCTATGTGTACTGACTCTTACAGAGTCACAGTTGCAGACAATGCTGCGTCTGAAAGAATTCTTTACAGATGTGACAAAATAGGGAGGGTGGCAGACGATCTTTGGGAGCTTTTTCACCGAGCTCCTTTAGTTTAAAGTTTTTATGTTCAGAACACAGACAGATTTCTATGTTAAAAACATTTTCAGAAACCTGGCCTGCTGGGACAAGAACATTGCACGCTTTCCCCTTTTATTCCAGGAAATGGAAAGTTGTTCTGAAATGTTGCATTTTCCAGAAAGTCTCATCTGGAAGGTGACAAATAGCTGGATTTATGAAGGCTACATTTCTACTATTCTGCTTGTCAGAATTCTCAGGATATCTTTGCACTGCTTTATAATTTTCTTCAAAGCTCTCTAACACCTTTAGTTACAAAATATGCATGAAATACATCTCCTTTTCTGTACCCTGTACTATAGAGACAATTTGCAGTTCCTTCTCAATGCCCTTGATGAGGGGATAGTGGCCACCCTCAGCAAGTTTGCTGATGATACAAAGTTGGGAGGATTGGCTGACACGGCTGAAGGCCTTGCTGCCATTCAGCGAGACCTGGACAGGCTGGAGAGCTGGGCAGAAAAAAACCGGATGAGGTTTAACAAAAGCAAGTGTAGAGCCTTGCATTTGGGGAGGAATAATTGCATGCACCGGTACAGGTCGGGGGATGAGCTGCTGGAGGGGAGCTCTGCGGAGAGGGACCTGGGTGTCCTGTGGATGACAGGTTGGCCATGAGCCAGCAGTGTGCCCTTGTGGCCAACAGGTGGTTCAGGTTTATGCAGCACATACATCTGAAATCATAACATACCTGGTTTGCAGCTTCTGCTTTCATATCTTCATCTGGATCTACACCAACTCTGTTTAAAAAAAAAAACAACAAAAAAGTGGTAATGGTCAGATGTGTATTTGAGAGCTTTGAGGGAAGATCAAAGAAGATCTTAAACTTTTTCTCTTGTGCCCACCAGGCGAGAAAAACAGAGAACTGACAAAACATTGAGATCACTTTTCAAATCAGGGCAGTTCTTAATATGTTTTTATGAACTTGAGACACTGAGGTTAAATCTTCACCGTATCTTGTAAATGATACAATGTAAGTGTTAAGTCACCTGAGGAGGAACTGGAGTTTAAGTGGTAAATGAAGGACAAGGCTGCAGGACTACGGAGTTTCTTGATTGAGCATGGCTTCTAGCATTTGGAAAGTGCTTTGCTCTGCAAACAAACCACTGGACGCAAGAGTGAAAAACGATTTTTTTCTATCACAGCTTTTGAGTTTCAGTGAATCTGAGCGCTTTAATCTTTCTTTTTTTTTTTTTTTTTCATAATAATGACTCTGGTGCAGACTCTGGTCATTTAAATAATGACTCTGGTGCAACAAGGAAACAGACTGCACAGCTACTTATTTTGCTTCTTCACGTCCTGTTCCTTGAATTGCTAGAAAAGTCTTCTGACAGTACTAACCTATTCATTTGTTTGGAGTAAAGCAATCTAGCTGTTTTCCATTCCAGTAATGGAAACATTTACAGGGGAAAAGAAAAAGGAACATACATGAAGGTTTAACCATCAGTCTGACACTGACCTTGTTACTGTCACATACAGAACTGCCGTGTCTTTATGCTCAACATTGTAAAACTCAGCAGTGTGAGACAGTCCTGTGCTGCAGTGGACAGCTGAACTGCAGCAGGGTATGGAAATTGCTACAGCAGGAAACAGTGGTGCAGGTGGAGGTGTGATCATCCCAGGCTCATAAAGTGAGTCAGAATCAGAGAATCCAAGTCTCCTAAACTCAATTGTATACCCTGTTTATTAGACTGTGCTTACTTACTGGATGTGTTCACTGACAATGTCACATGGCTGTCACAGAAAAACACTGGTAATGCAATAGTTAAGGGACAGCATAGTTCTAGAAATAACATAAAAGAAATAATACAGAGAATTCAAAGCATTTATGCATGATAGGTATAGCTGAAAGACACGAGCACTAAGTTCCCCACGCTCTGTTCTCCTTAATGAGCTTGACTTGACCTCAAAGAATCAGTCTCCTGGGACAGAAGTAATTTAGCCTTCATGCAGTTCTGAGTTTACTGGAGTTGAGAAACTGCCAGTTCTGACTGATCGTGTGTGCTGGAGTTGTGATGCGTTTATTACAGAATGAGCTAAGACAACAGAAAACATTTCACCCGAGACTAAAAGAACACTAAGAGAGAATATAAAAAAGACTGGACAGTGGGATCAACAGGAACCAGTTTTTGGCTGCTGGACTGACTGTCTCAGAAATATAACTGTTAACTAATCAGGAGCAATAGGAATCCATCGGCACAGAAAAAATCCAGGCTCAAAGAGTTATGCAGATATTTCTTTCCTGTGGCAAGCTACATTTTCTCCGTATGAATATGTATTACGTTGAGTCCTTATGGCTACAGAGTTAGCTAGCACTTCCTCCTTGATTGTCCTGTAGACAACAGATTATGATAACATGGCATATATGAAGATATTCACATGAAACCTCTTCTTGTGATGGAGAATCTCACTATTGGAAATCAGTGTGCACAGCATTATCTTATCCACTGATGCAGTTACTTGAGAAAAGAAGAAAAAAAAAAGGTCATTTTTTGCATTTTATTGTCAAGTTTCTTAAAGGATTAAAATAAAAAACAGATTGTAAAAATGTGAATCTTAGTGATTCCATTAAGTGTGCACTAAGCAGATTCAGTTCAGTCAGTTCTGAAGCTGAGTATTTCCTACCCAAACATAGGCTTGGAAGCCTCACATCAAGCATCTACCATTGAAAATCACAGTCTGCAGCAATTAATTTGATGAACTCAATGTGAACTAGAATGCTATTTTTAAATGGCAGATACTGAAAACAAAACATAGCAAATTACACAAGACAGTCAAGACAACTGAAATTAAGCTGTTACGTGCTTCAGGTTTCTATCCTTGACCTCTGCAGGGCTGAAACATCTAGAAATTGCAAACTTGAAAGTCATGATCAATTACAATGAAGACCTCAAAGAAATATTCTACTATTAATGTTGGGATAAGTGTCACTTTTAGCATTCTCAATTTTCAATTTCTGTGAGAAGTCAGAAGAGTATTTTCCACATTTAGTATTATTTTACTTGTCCTTCCTTGCTGCCAGTTTTGTCCCTTTTCTCCTGTAACCATGTTTCATTGTTGTATTATCCCTTTTCCAACCTTCTGTCCCACTTTCTGGTTTTTCTGTACTCCTTGTTCATTTCTTCTCAACTCCTCTAAACATTGTATGTTTTTATTTCCAACTTTTGCACCTTCTTATTCTACATGTTAAACATTTAGGATAACATCTAAACCAATGTATTTGGATTGAATATAGGCTAGATGGCTTTTTCTGTGACACAAATCTGGCTTTTCTCATTAGAACATTAGTACCACTGTGATCTTTACATTCCCCCCTCCCTCCCCCTTTCAGTTAAAATGTTACTAAAGATGATTTTTTGGTGCAAGAATCATTGTTTACCATGATTTGACTCTTTAGAATACAATTAAACAGAAGTATAATATGAAAAACTTATTTCTATAGCACTTAAGGAAATGGTACATGGCAGATTATTTCAGTATATAATACCCCAGAGGGCTGGAAGATATTAAATTTGATGGGATTATTTTGCAGATCACAGGTGAACATTTTTGTGAAACAGGCCTACCTATTCCGATAAGAAATGTCATGTCAATAGCTGTGGTTTGGTGCAGGATGGTGCCAGAGACAATTTGGTGTGCACTGAGAGAAACACAATTAAAAATAATTAAGGTTATCCTGGTTTTCCACTGATAATTTAAAAGAGCCTCCAAATGTTCTGCTTTCCCTCCCCTTTGTCCCACTGGGGAAATCTCTTCTCATCCTCTCTGATCAGGCATGGACTTCTTTACCCCAGAGCCAGCTGAGATTACTTCATCTACAAACCCAGAAAGCAGTCTAGTTTTATCATAGTATAAGGTGATTTATTCCTTTGTTTTGAGATTGTGAGATATGGCATTTTACTGAACAGATTTCTCAGCACAAGCTTGTTCTTGGGTATCCTGAGATAAAGTGGGAGGCCAAAAGGACTGGTTGAAAGAAGCTGTAGGGCAGTGCAAGTTTCTTTTCCCCAGCAAATACTTCCTTCTGTGTTAGTACATGCTGTTTCATGTTTCTGTTAAATACTTTCTGATTTTGAGGTGTAATGTTGACAAATAAAATGACGATTTGTTAATTTTAGATTGCACTTTGATTTATTCCAGTTGCTGGAATATGAAACATTCACAATGAAACATTTTTTTTTCTGCTCCATGATTGTACAGTTAGGTTAAAAAACACATTTATTTTAGATTTTGAAGTATCCATTAGTATGCTTTTTCATTTTTGCATAGGCTTTTCTTTTAGAATTTATTAGAATATTTTAAGAATGGTTTTTGATGAAGTGTGCACATTACAAGGAGGATGTGGATTTAAAGACACTTTTTTCGCATAGAAAGAAATGCAATGAAGACTTTTTAATCAAATCTACATTGCTGTGCAGTTTAACTACTGTATGTATTTTGGTGGGCTTTAGTAATGTCTTCGATTTTGAGGAATTCAAAATCCTGAAAGCCGGTCTATGTTGTTCTTTCTGCCTTTCCATAATGGCTGTATCAAAACCCAGATTTAGACATTGTTCAAAGTTTCTATGTTCAAAATCCAGCACTGAAGCTTGTGACTGCAGCCAGTTTTTAGTAATTAGGCCAAAGCGTTGCTAGGAACTGTGCACTGGCCTGCAGAAATACCCTTTGCAGTTTTCAGTATTTAAATCCCTGTGTGCTATCAAGTGCATCGCTTTTTTATCAACAGTCAGAATGCATTTGATTATAAGAAGAGGATTTTGTTGCTGAATACAAAGCAGTCAATAACATCTTTTATGATGTGGTTTGCAATGAAAATGGATGGAGAGATAAATCCCAATTTGTCAGGGGAACCACAAGTAAGAATCAAAGCTAATCTATAGGAATACTGAGTAGAAAATTACTATTCTGTCAGCAAACTTTTCATTCTCTCATTCAAATTACCACAAAGCCAATGCTCTAGGATTAGATCTCTGCTTTCCACAATAAAGGCACAGAAAAAAACTTAAACTTGTGTTTTCTTAAGGATCTCAGAATGTAGAGCAGAATTTTGGTTCTACACCTACAGTTAGGATTCTCAGCCCTCACTCACTTTAGCTGCCAAGAAATCTCCAAACAGAGATATTTCTCTCAAATCTGAGTTATAAATATAGAAACATTATTTTTGGGCCTGTTTAGGCTTTATGTGTTTGCAGAATGAAGCAGTCCAGTGCCTGGTTTATGCACACTGGATCGTGTTTGTAGTCCCAGCTAGTCCAGTTTGCACCTACCAAATACTCACACAAGTGAACTGTGCTCCAGCTGAAGAAAACAGGACTATCTTAAGATGAAAACATGATAACAAGTATTTTAATCTAGGCCCTTTCAATTTTATGGCTAATGCATTAGAGTGTCCTGCAAGGCCAGCTTCTATCAGTAACCTCAACCTGAGGTGGTTCCATAACACACCTCCTAGAAGTGCCATAAATACTGGCCTGAGAGTGATACAGATGGTGGTACTGTCCATCATCCTGCTGAGGCTGTTCTGCTGCATCAAACAGTGTTCGAGCACTGACAAATGCCCAGGAAACAGTTCTACTAATTTGTGTATTAAATAATATACCTAAAAGCTGCATTAAATAATGCAAAAAGAGATGCAATGAACAAAACATCAGGCTTGGGAAAATTTACAAGAGAAATGTCTCCTATTGTAAGAGACTTGTCCCTGCTCTAAGAGTATGATGGTGAATGTGTAACTGATGGCACATGATATTATAGAACTGTCAGGTAAGGGCCAGAATTAGCTAAGTCTCATTTACTACTTCTTCAGTAGGAAAAAGTATTCAAGAAGATAGTCTTGCATTTCTTTCTGTGTCTGATCTCTTATTACAAAATGGGGATAACAATAGTTGCTCCACACCATTGCTCTTCTGTCTTGTGTATTTAGGTTGTAAGTGCACGCTTTACAAATATACTCTGTGTTTGTACCAGTTCTAGCTCAGCAGAGCTGTGGTTTTGTTCAGAGCCTTAGAAGTGCTGCTGCAAAACGATAGCAATAGTGGCATATTTCCCAAACTGTCATAAGTTTCATTGGAAGAAGTAACCTCAGTGCACTTGTCTCAGTCTTCCCCTGGCTGTCTTGCTGCAAATAAAACAGTCTGTAAGCTCCAGCTTCTATCTCAAAACCTGTCCATATCATGAAAAGCTTTTTGAATAAGTGATTTATAACCCAATTTTCAAAGCTGGCCATTAAACTGAATTTGCAACAGGAGTCTTGAATATTTTTGCATGAATAAATCTGAAGCTTGTGGCTATCCATCATCAGCATTTGGCATTCAGTCCAAATTATTAGCTGTAAAATGCTAGAAACATGAACAAAATACAGAAAAGATTGTTTCACCAACTCCAATAAATCATAACAATTGAAATAAAAGAACCCAAACACTTCAGGGTAAATAATGACTGCTTAGGCCACGATTCCAGCCCAGATTGCAGTAACTGTGATGTGTATGCCTAACAAAGTGACACCTAAAATGCTTTTTCTTATAGATTGCTGTATTGCTTGTTTATACTGCTGCTGCTGGGGACTGATGCCCTCAAAATTGTAGTACAATATTTTGAATGACATACAGCCCTTCTGGAATTACCCCAAGAGTATAGATTGTAAATGTTCAGATCAAGCTGATTTTATTAATAAATGAATATGCTTTAGCCTAAGCTCAAGGCAAGAATAATTGCTTGTGTCTTACAGCAGAAATAACCAAGCAGTACAATTTCATGCTGCGAAAGATTAAAGTAAATTATCAGGTAAAGGATACTTTCTAAATTGTTATGACAGCTGTTTGTCATGTGGCTAATCCTTTCTGTCATGTATACATCATGGAACAAAGAATACGATTAAAAACCTATAAAATCATGTGAATAAGAGTTAAGTGTGGATAATACCAACGTTTAAAATTTTACAAATCACTTCCCTACAGCTGTGCAGCTGTGTGAAGTAAAATTCTAAAATGTAAAAGTAGATTTTGACTTACACTTACATTTACATTGTGTACTTATGCAGATAGTAACCAGGATGACAAACTGGATCTTAAAATATCAGGTATCTGATTCTCACTATTCCATTAATCCTGCTTTATCTTGCTATCGCCAGAGCGACTAAAATAGTCTGATCACTTTGAAGTAATGCAAGGTATGTCTGTGTGACAGAATGCAATATTGGATGTCTTGTAATCATGACAATCTGAGCAGCAATCCTCAGGAATTAGGCCATTTTTTTGGCTTCTAACTAAGACTACTAATGAGCTTTGAATGCTAGAAAATTTTACAAAAGTTCTGTATGAGGAAAAAAGCTGCTGAGATGTATCTTCACAATTTCCAACAGATGAGGCTAGTTAATTCCTGGCTGAGAAATAACAGTTCTCTCCAGTGAACGATGTCAGTAATCTTTAGAGCAGTAAAATGTTTGTTCTCTGAATAACTATAGGTTCCTTTATTTTACTTGAACATGAACAGAAAAACTTTGGAGAGAAGCATGAGCCATTGTAGATATTTTGCATTACTATCAATGTGATTAAGCTAAAGTAAAACATTAAGTGCTCCTGAGGCATTTGTCTAAAGAATGAGATGATCAACTCCAAGTTCCCTGGACCCAGTGTGGGGAAACACATACAATGCACTTCACTGGCACTGGAGATTTGTCACACACAGCTGGTATGATGAACAGACTTTGCACAGCCATTGCCAGTGAGGAACAAAGCTGGCCGGACTAAATGTATGCTATAATCAAACATCACTGCGTAAATGCTACCGGCTTTGCTTCTGAAAACTGAAAACTGTACAGAGGCTATCAATGTACTGTAAAAAATAAACACATGGTATATGTATATGAACATAGCTTCAAAGGTACACTGAACAATTGCTTTAAAGTGTCAGTGAACACGATGATTCTGAAAACTTGATGTGGTTTTAACCACATATGCACGATGGCCTTTACACTGCAGGTGGTAATCTGAGTAAGCATTGATAGGATTTCTGCATGCTTCCTTGTTGAGGAGTAAATACTGTAGGGAAGTAAGTGCTCTGGTGGCTGCAACTCGGTCATACACACAAAGACAAGAATAATAATGAAACCAAAAAATGCACAGATTTGTAAAGGATAAGTTGCATACATTGCATTCTGCCAACTCAGGGCTTTCACATTTTTATATTTTAAAGGATAGGTCAAACTTTATGAAGGAAAAGCTTAGGGAAAAGTGTCAAACAAAGTAAAATACTGTGTGCTAGAAAGGAAAAGCATTGCATAAATTTTTGTTATCTGACAACGATTATTATCCTTTCAGTGTTAATGTCAGAGAAACATCTCTACTCATTGGTGTTGGAACATTTTTAATGCTGCTCTAAATACAGCCAGATAAACAGCAGTGACATTTGTGAAGGCAGCATGCAAAAGCACTGCTTAATGGAAAATTTAACTTATTTCTTTTAACACGCTTTGCTACTCAACAACAAAGAGTAGCAAAATGACTCAAAAAGAGACATTTACTTATTCGTAGTTTTCTTACTCCACTATTCTAATGAAATTTCTACATAAATTATATGCTCCTGATATCACTTCAAACATTAAACTTCAAACATCTTTTTTTGTCAAAGTGGCTCTATGCAAGTGCTGGAAAAGTATTCTCCCCTTCATGATCTAGAATTCATCTCAGTCCATGTTGCTTCTAATTCATTAATTGTTTCATTCCAATATAATCTTGGTCTGATGATTGCATAATTCAGCTTAGTGTAGATTTTTGATGACTTTAAGTTTGCATTTGCAATATAATCCTACATTCACCTTGGCTATATTCACCATTTTCAGGCATTACCTTCAGTTCTCCTGTGGCTGTTTCAAATTATATCTAGGATCATGCACAGAAAGCCATAAAATAGGTACTGATCTGTAGTAACACTGTTTACAATGTCTGATAGCAAAGAAGCTATAAATGTTAATATGTGTGTACAAAGACATAATTCTTCATAATTGTGAGTAGATAGACAAATTCTCTGACACCTTGCAGTACAGTTTCCAGAGGAGAAAAATATTTTTAACAAAATAGTTAACAAAACTGGATGTTACCCATAATAATGCAAGTTTTGCTTATCACACGGTTATCATGGAGTAGCATACAGCTGTGATGAAATGTTCTTCTATTTTTTTCTTTTTTTTGTATGCAGGACAGTTTTACTTGTACAACAACAACAGAGCTGATTTATATTAGCTGTTGTATTTATCCAAAGCTACAGATATTGTCCTTATTTCAAAGCAGGTCAAGTCCCTCTCTGGAGTTCAGAAAATACCCTAAATACAAATATTAGGCTTTATTTTTCTAACTCTTGAACTTAGTTCTCTCACATTATTGTCAAACTATGCATATTTAAGAAATACACTCATCTAAAGAGAACAGGACCTTTAGTAGACATGAATGACTCAGATGCCCAGGTGTTCTGCTCCTATGTTGCTGAAATTCAAATGATATCTATACATTTTCACAATGTTGTTGTTAAATAGTATACATAATCTGTGACAGAGTAGTAACCTATTCCATTTTTAATTAAATAAAATCTTTATATTTTCACAAGAACATTTGGAGAAGCTCTTCAAGCCTGTATATTTATTTATTGATTTTCCTGGACTTGAAACCATATTTAGCTGGAGCATTTGAGGTGCATGTGGTAGAACAGACAGGATGTGCACTGTAAGCACTTTGACTTATCTTTCTGTGCAAGGTGTTTGCCGCATTATAGTTAAGACAGAGGCTCTACTTCACTCCCATTACGTTTTTATATTGTAAAAGTAAGAATAACTTACATGTTGCGACTATGAACCAACATCAGAATTCAAGCAAATATGACAATAGCATGTATAAAATAATGAGGAGTCAAAGTAAGAAAGTACAAAGTAAGAGACTGCCTCAATCAGAGATCCCCAAAGCATATTGTACTTCTGCCTACAGTCCAAGAAATAAATGAATGTTATGCTGACAGTGTGCACCAGCTGAGGATCTGTCCCTCAATTATCCATTGATGTTTATCTTCCTTGGGGTTGTAAGTAATTCCCTATGGCTAGTGACTTCACTCGTATGTTAATTCTTTTGATGTATTCATAAATGTGTGATACTTTGACATTGGCTTCAGGTTCACATCTTAGTGAAGAGAGCAAGAAAACTTGGTAGCTGAAAGGCAATTCTGTTTGCTTAAAATTCCACATACCCTGCTTCCTAATGAGTCAGTAAATATTGTAAGACAGTACTTCTTAAGTCAAAAGGATTTATTGAATATTTGAGATGTAACACTGGGATCCAGGGAGAGTATATATGTGAGAGCTGCTTTTTAAACCATAAAAGCTGTTTAATATTTTAAAAAGCCCTATAAAAGAAAACTTTCTCCTTGTCTAGAGAGGATTTACTGTCAAAATCATCAATAAATTAAACTTTTTGAAATGGATTTTGTGTACGTATTTTTTAGGATGAATGCTGACAGTCTGTTTAGCTCACTATGACTGAGAGTTCTTACAAAATAACCCAGGAGCTTACTATCAGAATGACAAATCCAGAAAGGCAAAATACGCTGGAAAATTAAAAGACTAGTTTTTCATTTTAAACGTTTTACTGTTCTGGGAACACTCATCTTTCTTCTTTTATTTAAGCATAACGCAAGCAGAGGTATCTGTAATAAACTGGGTTGAAAACTGTGACATTTGCTTAATGTAAATTGGACAACCAGTCACGTGTTTGTAATTCAGATTTTCAATATAAGTGATAGCAAAATGACAGACAGCCATTTTGGTTTAGATTTGAAAGCGACACAGCAATGCAAAGACATGCTCTGGTGCTGGGTTCAATACTCTGGTATTGTACTGAGAGTGAGTAAGTAAGGATTTAGGCTTCAGGCTTTTAGAATCAAATTGGATAAATGGATGGTTTTATTAGTTATCAATCTATAAGCATGATTTTTGAAGATGCGAAGCCATAGAATGGTTTGGGATAGAAGGGATATTAAAGACCATCACATAGTAAAGAAATATATAGCTACTGAGGCACCTTTAGCAACTTATTTTATAGACTGAGAAGTTTTCTTAATACCTCCAGAAACATTGAAATGTGAAGCCGTGTCTCAGCATCAGTTTCAAAAGGAACATAGCACTTGGGAGCTTAAGCGCTGCTCATGTAAAATGGGAGCTAGTCACCCAAAACATCAGGTCCTCAAGCCAATAAAGAGCAGTCTGATTTATTGGATAATACAGTCCCACTAACTTCAGGAGGAAAAACTCCTAATCTTTGATCTTTTCTGAAAACTTGATATTAAGTGAATTCAAATTGCATGTGTTGGTCATGAGGTCAGAAAGCATATCTTGTAGGCTATCGAATAGGTTACTGGAAGGAGAAGGACCTGTTTTCTGATCTTTCCTGTCTTTCCTACCCAGAAGATTACAGTACTTCAGCTGATGACTTATTTTACATAAAACAGAAATACTTGGAGAAGAGATGGAACCTCCTTAGTGAACATGACAACAACTAGTCAGCACAGTAATTTTATCTCATTTTCTGGTTCAGTAGATTAAAATTATTTTCTGCTTTCCTCATGAATGTATATGCATATATGTAGGGAGCTGCACACAACATGGTGAGGGTTGGGCTAATATTCCTCCAGAAGGGTGGCAGAAATGCATGCAAATCCTACTGAGGTGTAAAGTATTTTTATCAGTGAATTGGAAATGCTAAAGAAACTGAAATGCAACAACTGCAAGTCAGTTGTCTACTTGATCAATTCAATTAAAAGTTAATTTGAAATTTGGATTAGAAGGCAATATATGACTTGCCATAAGTGTTGTTCCTCTATCTTCTTGCTTCAGCTACCTTTGGGATACAGTAATATTGCTATATGACAAAGGGTCCCAAGTAGATAACAAGGAGGGAAAACAATTATCTGTAAGAAATATTTAAAAATACAATGTATTTTAGTTTATTGCATTTAAACATGCTTCCAGGTACTGCAAACTGTCTTTCAGTTATCTGTAGTTGACTACATTTTCTTTAGAAGGCTGTCCGATGTTTTGATAACATATTTGAAAGAGTAAGTATACACCTTAACTAATTCAGACCTATTACTAAGGAAAAAAAGAGGAAGGTTGAATATAGATACCTATTTAAAACAAAACCAACCAACCAAACCAAAAAAATCCCGAAACACATACACACAGAAAAAATTCAAACAGAAGGAAACCTACAGTCTAACCATGTTCCAAGCAGTGACCTGAACAAAGAGTTCAGATGTGTGACATCTGTTATATATTCTTATTTGCACAGAAAATATCTTGGGTTTATTAAAAAAGAATAATTTAATGTGCAATTTCAAGATTGCTTTATGTATTATTTGTCATTACGTGACAAAATGGTATATCTCTTTGAAGAACTAAAAGATGAAACAGAAAATGATAATGTATTTTTAAATACGCTGAAATAAGTTACTTCTTGCAAAGCTAAGAGGTAATTTTCTCATATAAATCTGAGAGATGTACTGACTAGCAAATCACTGTCAGACTGTTTCTGCACTGGTAATTCAGTTTTAAAAGCCTGTATTCTAGTGTAATTAGCTGTTTACTAAACACTAAAAGCCCATATTGCCTCACAGTCTAGGTTATTAAATATCTGCTTTAATTTACCTTTCATATTCAACCAATCACGCACAAAATTACCAGACTAGTTATGAAAGGTGCCAGAGATTTCCTTCTATCTGCATTTAATAAAAAGAATAAAGCTAAGAAATTCCTGTCAAATGTTTTGTGACAGTTGAAGTTTGTTTCTGTCATGCACTGTTTATGTAACTACAAGGGCTGCTCTAAAAGTAATACCTCCTATTTTATTATGTTGGCCCATGACGTCAGAGGCAGCTGCGGGTGGTATGGCAGTAGAGGTTGAATCTTCTCACCAATATTCCATTATATTTTGTTGCTGTGTGACAGATGGCAGCAGAGGGGCTGTCCAACAAAATTGTGTCTGACATAGAAGGGCGTATGAAGTAAAAGTGTGTCACTGAATTCCTTCATATGGAAAAAAATGCAACCATTAACATGCTGCTGAATTTTTCTGGCAACCAAAGAGTGGGTCTGAGCCCAGGGATGCAGTGGGTGGTGCATTCAGCAATTCAGCATTCAGTGACAATGGTGGGTCACCTCTGGTGCAGATTTTAACAAGAGTGGCATGCAAGCTCATGTTCATCGCTGGCAAAAGTCCATAACTAATGGTGGTGACTGTTTTGAAAAATAATGTGTTGTAGCTGAGAATTTGCTCTATCCAGTAGTGTTAATGCACTCTTTGTATCTATTGTTGTTCCCAAGGAAATTAATATGAGGCATTATTTTTGGAGTGACCTATGTAATAAGGCAGCTTAATGGAGAAACTACAAAGTTGTGATCCTAAGGAGCAGCCAGCCTCTATGGAGGGAACACTACATATTATTCACCACCAAGATGAAGTCACAGAGTTCTGTTATATTACTAATTTGCTCTGGAAAACCAGCTTAAACCATAACATGCGTGTTCTTTTAACAAGAAATTTTAAACAAGTCAGTTTCCAGATTTTACAAAAAGCAACAGTATCTGATCAATAGTAGAGAGAGTTAAGAGGCATTATGACTAATTCCTACAAAACAGAGGTATAGGATGTTTCTCAGTAAAATTTGATCATTATTTTTTTCTAGAGCCAGGATTCATTACCACATATTTATCTCCAACTTTTAAGGGCTCAAATTATTTTTCTCTATTTTCTCTTTTACTCTTTTACCTTTACTCTGAGAAAATCAACTTTTGCATATGCTTGAGGTCAACTGGATTTATACTTGCACTGATTTAATTTTGGTGAACTGGTTAGAAGCCCAAATTTTGCATATTTTGACATACAGCAATAAATCAGCAATTTGTTCTGAAGTCCCAGGTAATTAAGAAGTTCCCTAGAAGCATTTGTAGATGGTGTGATTCATTCCATTTTTGTAGATTGTACATGTTTTATCATGTTGGTTGCTGCACAACAGCTACCTTGTGCAAAAGGAAGATACATTTTAATGGAAGAGCAATGTCTCTGTATGAAATGGAAGAACACTTGGTTTTTTTGCCTACTCAGGCATATCAATGCAGCAGTATTTTAAAGGCAAATAAAACATATTCTTCAATTGACACATGCTAAAATGTTTCTAGGCAGATTATATTCCAAGCTATAGGATAATTTACAGTTTTCTGGAAATATTAATAAACTATTCTGGGATTTTGAGATGTGGAAATTTCACATATCCTTTATTCTAGATGCACGGAAAGGTGCAGAGCTTTCTACTGTGGAATTTTCCCCCTCTCCTGTAACAAATTTTCTAGCAATAAAAGCTTATCTTTCATCTTTTCTGTTTTCAATAGCTATGCAGAGCTAGAAATGTGAGACTTAATGATCAGCGTGCTATTTTAGGAGACTCTGCCCAAAATTAGACCCCTCTGGCCAATAAGGACCAACAGAGCTTAGGACCAGACAGCAGGAGATGGGTACATCTCATGCACAGTTCACAGTTGCAATCTGAAATTTCCCATTCACCAGCAGCCCTGGTCTGCCTTTACAGTCAGAGTCAGAAAGCTTAAGCCCGGTGTATTTTGTCTTTGTATTTTTTTAACAAGGACTATTACAGTGCAAATGTTTATATACCTTGTTTAGTATCACTCAGGCAAACTGCTATGGTGAATAACTTCAACAGATCAAATATGCACCTTATCTTAGCAGAAAAGTACCTTGCAAATAAATGATAGGCATTTCAGCAGATCATTGAGATTTGTTCCCTGGATGATTTCTCATTTTCAGATAGAAATGGAAGGAAATTATCCACTTTTTCTTTTTATAATAACATTCAGTACATTTAATATCTAATTTTATACTGCAGCTTGATTTATAGCATATAGCAGCTTAATCCTGTTCTAGCTACTTCTATAAAAGCAGCAATTGTATTAGCACTTTCAGCGTGGGTGCACCCCTAGAAGACTTTTCTTTGTTCACATTAGTGTTTGAAGCAGAATACATTTCCCTAATATGTGTTTAGCCAGGAACACCAGATCATTCCCTGTTTCTTGTAGATGCCACATACATACTAAGGGTATACATATGCACAGGTCCAAGACCAGTGGCAAAGAATACCAGCCAAAGGAAAATAATGACATCTAGCAATACTTTTGTGTTAAAAATACATTTAGCTAGATAAACCCAATGTTTTTACATTTTTAAATGTACATAAATCATCAATATCTTAATAGTGAGGAGAGCCTAGGGAGAGAGGTGTGGCTTCTCATGTGTCTGCCCACTTTTCATGTTTCCTAGCGCAGTGACATTCAATCTACCATCAGTATAAAAGATGCTTGTTGAAATGTTGTCCTTTGAATGTAGATACAGACAGCTGGCCAACCAAGTACAGTACTCATTTTGAAACAAGTACTCTAAAAACAAAACAAAGTAATAAGCAGTATGATGTACACAAATATAACAGCACTTGAAAACATATTGCCTCTAATTTAGCTGTATCTCTCTGTATTGTGGTCACTAGCAAATTACAGTTGAAGATACTTAAGCTGACAATATATTTTCAATAGTAAATCAACAGATCCTTTGCTTTCATTAAATGTTTTCCAGGGCTCCAGAGGAAATATGACCCAAAGCAATGCAGTTATAGAAAAGAGAATGTGCCAAGGCCAAGAGAAAAAAGTTAATTAAGCTTCCTTTTATAAACTGACCTTCCTTCCTCTTGACAAACAGTAAAATGTGTTCAAAGGGATACAAGCAAAACAATTAAGAAGGCTTATAATAATTTATAGCTCTTGAATTATGGATCATCCGAAGATACAAACACATGCTCTTGGCTGTTGGTTTCCAAGTATCTCAAAGACCAGCTGTGCTTCAGGAGGGAAAATCTTTGTATGCCTCTTAAAATGAAAACTTAAAAATGAAAACTGAAACGCATTTACTCAGAGGGAAACTTTCTACTTAATTTAGGAGTAAATGAGGAGGAGTAAAAACCGAACTTCTGCATGAATCTAGTTAATGATTAATTTCTGTAAGGAGATGCACTCTTTCAATCTCTTCTCTGTGAGCTGTGTAGAAGTCAGTGACAGAGCGCAATATTCAGGTTGATCGAGCTAAAAAATTGCTCCTCAACTCAGCTGACTGCAGTCCTTTGGCCTGGGTTTGTTGTCAGGACATGTCAGTAGACATGACTGGTTTTCCTTTCTGCATATTGCCCTCTGTCTTCTATCTCCAGAGATGCAACATTAGAAACCCCATAGGTGTTCCCAGCACTGTCATGAGAGCATGCATCTTCTGCAGCCAAAGCAATGTGGAGGGCAAGAAGGAGAAACGTGAGGCAGAAGCTGATGCTTCTTCATATATCAGTAACTGGGAATAAGCTTTGGTTTACCATCTAGTTTCATCTTTCTGTTCCGTATAACAAAAGACCTGTTGTAAGGAGATAATCCTCACACCAGGAAAATTAAAGAAGGCATTGCTCCACTGCGCATTACATGAGGCAGTCAAAATCAAACTTTTGAAAGTAACTTAGGAACTTCAGCTCTCTTGAATTTTTATGTACTTCAGGTTTCTAAGCCACCTTACCATATGAGACTCTGCAATTTGATATGGAATGTGGACCTACTTTAGCTTTACTATTATTTGTTTTATAGTCTGGGAATCTGCAGAAAATAGTTACTTTATCACTATGAGGGTTCAAATGTGGTCAGGAGAGTTGAGATTCTCATTACTTGTGTGCCTCCGGAGCTGGGGGGGTGCTCAGTGACCAGCTGGCAAGCAATAAAAAGGGCTCAGTACAGTTTGCTTTTAAAAGACTGGGATGAGAAGTTGTCTAGCATGTGTCAGTGCTTTCAGATGAATTTAAGGCTGAGATTGGTGTGACTTCTGCCTGAGTTTGCTGTGCTATACCATCTTAAAGCTGCAAATACTAGAGACTGGTGCTGTCTATTTCTTACCCACAGAACAGAGAATTGCATGTTGTTTCTATCTCACTGTTTGTAAAGGTTCTTCCTCATTATCAAGTAAAGATGCAGAACCGCAGCTTGGGTAGAGATAGAAGAAACGTTACTTTGTTTCTTATCAAGTTAAAGGTGATAGTGAACAGGTTCTGATAATGGTTAGGTCACTGGCACAGTGCTAAGTAATGCATGATTCCAGCTGTGTGCCCACAGCTCAGCAAATTCAGGCAGCATCATCCACTTTGCTTAAAAGTCTGTAAATTCTTAGATCAAAATGTGCATTCATCTTCATTCTTAGGCTGTGTTAGAAAAAAAGGGTCCTCCTCAGCGCTGCCTGTTAAGAGCCCTGAGGCTCAGCCATATGTTTTCCATTTCAGCCCCTAAATTTCTTACCACAACCACCTTATCTTTTTAGGTAAGGCAGAATTCTTTCCACTGCCCACAGTATTGTGTTTTAAATTTGCGGGTCTCTGCTGGGAAGCAGAAAGACAAGTTGTCTTTTAGCAGTATTGGAAGCCTAAAGTACTGACTAAATCTGATGAAAGCTTCCCACTTGGCAGCTAGGAGTGGTACCACTGTGGCATTGTAAACTGCCTCTCTGCAGAATATTTCTGTTACTGAAACACTTACAATATTGGCCAATGTCATGTTGTAACTCCAGGTGCTCCATCAGAAAGTTCTCTCTTTTAGCATTTTATAACCAGTTGATAGAAGACTGGGTTAAGCACAGAATCTTACTCTGACAATCAGGTTTTTTTCTGCTAGACAGACACTGCCATGGTTACAAGATGTCAAGCCACAGCATTTAGCCCATTTTCTCACCCTGCTGCTCACCTGCATCCCTAATGAGATATTCTGGTAAAAAAAATACAGACTGTATTAGCCATTCCTAAATCATTTTTGTAGATCAAGAAGATGATTCTCAGATGTTGTGGATTAGAGTTGACTACTGAAGGATCCAAAATTTTGACTTCTTGGAATAATAAGTGATCCAATAAATATTTTAATTGTAAAGAGATAAATCAGTACTCCCATGGCATTGTACTCTTCTGGTTTGTATCTCTTGTTTGCTTATGTACACTGAACATTCCTTTCCTATTGAGGATTTGTGAAATATGGATATAGGTGGGAATTTAGGAGCTAGCAATGGTTTGATCTTCCAACTTTTACAACCTAACACTGAGTAATGTCATAATTCTGTGTTTCAGATGAGCTACAGTCAAACAGTTGGCTGTATTTAAAAGCTTAAACAGCTAAGTCAAATTCTCAAAACATTTTGAATGCAACCTTATATAAAATTTTTTAATTTAGAAAACATTGCTGTAGCCACACCACATGGAAAACTCCACAAAATAATCCAGACTGTTGATGCTTTATATTGCAACTTCTGAAAGTGGAAGAAAAAAACCATAAGACTTCAAAAAGTTAATTTTGCCAGCATAGCAGTATAATATGAGTTGGTGATAGTTCCTCTAATCAGGTCTTTCTGCAATTCTTAGTCTGATTTGTTATATTCTGTTAGTGTTACTCGATACAAATTTGCAATAAAGACGGATAAGGATAAATCCCTACAAGGACTATATATTTGGGTTGATCGAGTGATTCAGCACGTGAAGAATGGAACGGATAGAAGGACCAAATGCATAATTGAGAAGGCTGTTGACTTCAGTGTTTTCACATAATTGATAGAGATTTATCTACACATCTGTAACAGTTTTGTCCTTTTCCTCACGGCTTTTAAGTCTGGATGGTGGAGTATGTTCTTAACATTGCAGATTGCACTTTTTTTTTTCATTATGATAACAATATTTCTCCTGGTTTACTTGCATGCTGCTCCTGTAGTCATTCAGCAAGATTAACTTTACAAAACAGAGAAGAGTCTCTGGAACAATGATGGAACTCTCTGGAGCCTCTTTACTTATCTACTCCAAGCAGTTAGGTGTGAAGACATTTGGTTCATAGGACGTGAGTTCTCACCTCCTATCCTTGTAAGATCCATTAAATTATTTTTACTGATTTTTTTTTGTACGCTGAAATTCTTGATTACAGTAAGCTATGCTTCATTTATGCCAGCAAAGTATGAATCTTCTGCCTTTGTCCATACAAAGAAAGTAATGAAAGCATACCTTGGCATTTTTAGATTTAGTTTTAATTAGAGGTACAATAAAAATAGGCAAAGGTAGTTATAAAGTTGAAATCTGAACAGTGGAGAGAATAAGCAGAGCTCTGGGAAACCTCTGGGAGCAAATCTGTAAGTGTGGCTCTATAGTGGAAATGCTGAGTCACGTCTTGAAGCAGTGATTGAGCACCTGGTGGGAAGGCAGGGCCAATCCACAGGAGCTCAGGTGCATGCAATGTTCCTGAGTGACCAGAAGAGGTGGAGCCAGGATGCACCTCTTACAGACCTCATTGAAGGGTTGGTAGTGGAAGTGAGGGCTTCTTGCTGGACATCCCTGTGAGATCTTCTTGAGACCTTCTGAAAGTAAGTAGCTTCTTTCCTTTATTTTTCTGTTTATGGGTGTTGTATTTGAGTAAATTCTTATTTGCTGTAGCCTGGGACCTTGCTGCTCTGCTGTGTTTTCTGTTGCGTTACATAGGTATTGCTATGGACTAATGGTCATTGCTATGGAGTAATGAGTGCATGGGTACTCAGTATGAGGAGAATAGTTTGTTTTGATAAACTTCATTTCCTGAGTTGAAGCTTTTTCATAGAATAACTCATTGAGGAGATGCTTCTGGTGAGAATAAGAATTTGTGCAGTATTGGTCATCTTAAAAAAAAATCTGCTATGCCAGGCCTCTGGCAAAGGTATTTAGAGGAAGTTGGAGGTCTAGAACTGAAGCTTTAAGTAAACTCAGTATGGCATATTTCAAGGGTAGCCAGGCATGTAGATGTAGTCAGTCTGTAAAATACATACCAAAGGCAATGGCCTGGTATGTATGGTATTAAAAGTTATTATTAAATGGTGCTTAGTATTTATTTGGAATATGGATTAAAAACCTTATTCACCAAAGAGTTGCTACAGAAAGATGCGCAAGGAATCTGAAAATCCCTTGACAAACATTTGCACAGGAGGTGATAATAAACAAGCCAGACCTAATACCTGTCACAACAATACTTTCACAGGACGCATTTTATTAACAGCTTTGTATGTCTTTCTGCCTGTCTGGAGAATCCTTTATCCCCAAACCACTCATTGCAGATTTACTGTAAAATGTGGCTTGCTATTTTCAATCAGAATATGAAGAATGAGGGGAGACATACATCCGAAGGCATTAGCAGATAATACTCAACATCTCTGAAGGCACATTTATTGAGTACTTCAATTTGACTGTGAACTCATGCTTAAATAGATATCTTTGTATTGCTGTTGATGTGTCATGATATTATTCTTGTACACTGGAGCAGGCTTACTCATTGTCTGGCTGGAGCAGTATATTCTACTTATGAAGTAGATATCTTTTCTAGAAATGATTCTCAGATAAACCGAAAAAAAACGTATTACTTAGTGATGGGGGTAATCAGTTATTCTCTCAGAAAGCCAGCTGGTAATACAAAGACTGTACATACACCTTTATGCTCAGAAAGTTTATTACTGTACTACACAACTGACAACACTTAAATTGGACCTTATATTTTCGAATTTATTTCTTAACCTCCTACTATCGTGACAAAGTTCTCAAGATCTAGTGGGATTATTCTTCCTTGCCCACATTTCTGTTTCCGTATAAAGCAACTCTGATGCTGACAGTGAATAAATTTCTAATCTTAGGAAGATGGGTGATAGTAGAGGTGTTTATCTAAACCCAATCAATTTAATTGACATCACAGAGAGATATGAAGAAAATTGAACATCAAAGAAATGGAAAGCTCCCTCGCTGTGTACAGATGCCTGCATTTTATGTTTATGTAGTGCATTTTAGTCTACTTCTTTTGTCTGCTTTTATATCTGTTCTTTATTAAAATGTCAACTTAGATGTATTCAGCTGGCATTTTATAACAACAGTAAGATGCAGAAGCTTGTTAATCAGACATCATTTTATAAATAAGCAAAAGTGTATGTTATATGTAGGGTAAATGATAAGAAATTGTGAAATACAAACTGAACTTGTATAGAGATTTTCTTGGTGGCATTATGAACCATGGCAGGAAGGTCTAAATAATGAAATAACCCAAACACCAGGCTCTTGCTGAAAAGTAAGGTTTCAAAAAGGCATCTTGGGCAGGGCACTGTATTTAAATTAAATATGCTGTCTCAGCTTCCTCATCCTCTTCTCATTTAACCTACTTTGTCGTTACAAACGACTATCAAGTTGTTGAGAAAATCTTACTATTAAGGAGCAAATATATAAGATAATGAGCAATAAATGAATAGCTGAATGATGCAACAGGTAGATTTCTTAAAATATTCATAGTAAAATCAGAAATGCGTCACATATGATGACTGTAAAAGAATGCACATTTATAATTTAGTGCAAGAGCTTCCTTCATAGCAATTTTTTCTGTAGTGAGGAGGACACTGCTTCATTTACTCCCAGTATTTAGAAACACCGCTAGTGAAGCAAATTCTGAGGAAATAAGGATGTTCTGACCAAGGTCCAAATCCTTAATAAAGTTGGGAAGAACTTATTTCTTGTGGTCTGAACATACTTCTAACAGGTAGCCAAATACTTGCTTTGTGCTTCCCAACTATTAAAAAGAATGTGAGTTTCAGAAAGCTGTAGGAAATCAGTGACTGATCATAGTGATTACATTGTTCTTATGGTTTTTATTGTAAAAAGAGTACTAACCTGATCTGAAGCCATGTGAGCATTGGTGTTGTGCCTCCACCAAATACCCAGACTGTGAAAAACACAATAAGCAGTGTTGTTGTGAACATCATTTGTTTGGGTTGGGATTCTGTGTCTCGAATAGCCAATGCAAAAGCTATTGCACCACGTAAACCTGAAAAACAGGTGAAAATGGTGAAATTTATTCGATGGAGAAATAGAATTTTACTCTTTCCAGCCCAAACCCAATTCCAAGGGCAGATGGATTTTTCAACTGTTATTGCATTTATAATATGCTGACATAAGGCAACTGAAAGTGTGGTGTTTAATGCAAGTCTGAACAACTTCGCAAAAGTAGACAACAAAACGACTCTGATATTCACATGTAATCACATTTGTCTTACAGCCACTGAGGTCTTTGTCTTGAACATTATATTAAACATTAATTTGGCCTTTATACATGTTTAAAATAAATATATTCCCTGCATTGTTTTATTCACTTCAGTAGAACTACTTGTGAAATCAGGAGCAAGAGAGAAAAGGGGCTGGCATAACAAAAGAATCTGTAGCTAAATCCGATACCCATTTCTTGCTTGAGGCATTAGAAAGCTCCATTTCTTTAAAACATATCTATGTTCTAAGTACAGTCATATAAATACGATTTTAAAATAGTAAATACTTTTTAATAGATAATTTAAGTATCTGAAAAGGGGTGTAGAATACATGTAGACTGAACTTGAAAATACTTGAAATAATATAATAGTTGTAAAATTATATACCTACAGAAAAACCTTAAAACAGCTAACAATGAGTATTCACAAAAAACAACTCTGTGGGTAGTACAAAGCTTTCTAAATAGGAATCTGCACAGTGACACATTTTAAAAAAAAAAAAAAGGGGGGGAGAAGAAAGCACATCAGTGCTTTCAGCTGTCGGCATGCATTCTACAAATAACACTACGTTTTCCAATGATTTTCACTTATCTGTTTAAATTTATTGTTTTCTAAAATAATTGAACGAAATGTAGAGAACAAAGCGATTACATGCATGCAATATGCAGTGAATCCAAAAAGTACTCTGGAAGAGATTAAACCTAATAACTAACCTTTCATTTCACACTAATGGTTCATGCGGAGTCATTTAATTAACTGCTAACAAGAACTGTTTTTGTAGTTGAACTCTAAAGCTTTTTAGGAGTGCACAGCTAGAATGTGTTATTTGGTATAGAAGATATACAGTTTAAGCAGAGTACAACACAAAGCTGTTTCTGCAAGGAAGGACTGAGTTAGTTACCTCAGCTGGCACAGATCAGTGGCAGCAGGTTTAAAAGCTCTGCTTTCACAAATATGGTACAGAATTCAAAAAGTAGGCTTTATGTAAAAGACGTGTCCAAAGATGCTCATGCTTAACTATTTTCTCATGGGGGGGAAAATATCAGCTCATTTTAATGGTAGCTCATTCCTTCCTCCATATGAACAGCCACTTCTCAGCAATTAAAGTATTTATCTAGGTGAATAGGTCAAATTAAATTTAAGACATTAAAATATTTCCTTTTCTGGCTATTAGAGACTGCTGACTTGTTTTAGCTGATGTTGAACTCAATTTGAGAAGCTTTGGCTGAATTATACAAGGGCTAATCTAGTTTTGATTTACAATAGATTTTTAGCAGGAGTTACGATTAAAAATTGTTGTGAAAGTGAATTCACCCTTTATAATGAGTTGGTAGAGGCCTACGATAAACAGATGAATAATGTAATACGTCAAAATGCTACACAATCCCCTTCCAAGCCTAACTCATCCACCCAGTCTTAAGGGTTAGTTTTCAGACACTTATATTCATGGTGATCTTGGCTGTGAAACTCAGTAAAGAAAACACTAAATGTTGCGTGCGTTCAGTAACAGTAAGATTGAAAACAAATGCAATCCCAGATTTGGTTTTCACTCCTGTGTGTATGATGGCATGATGCATGAAGCCTTGCTTTCTTCATGACCTATTCAAACCTGATATTATGCCAAAATGTTGCTTCGAGAGCTCTGCTGATGCTGTGTAGGCAATGAGCATGTTCGTCCAAACTCAAGATTCGTTGTCTTGTTTACTCATATCAGAAACGTGTGCTCTGGTAATCTTTTCTGTTGATCACCATATGCAGACTAGACACCATAGTACACAGTTTGTAGTAAGATGACTATTGTTAACTGTGAACAAAATACCAACCATAAAGTGCAATTTAAAGGGAAAATCACACATCTGTGAAGTGTTCAGTGAAGTGTGATGCTGCTGGCAGCATAAAAGGCTGTCAGTCCTTATTGGTGGTCTTACAGATCATGCAATTTACTTTAAAAAGATGCTTTAAAGTTCTCTTCACTAAAGTCTTCCTTGGAAAATATAAAAAATATTTTCTGACTATTTTAACATTTGAATTTCAGACATTTTCAGTACTACCATTTTCAGTGTTCAGCTGCTAGATTGTACTAGGAAGTAAATGCATGTGTGCAAGTTCTCTCAGTTTCTGGCTGTTTTCTGCCTCTAGCTCTGGGGAGAATGAAATCTGATGAGAGAATGAGGACAAAAATTTGTTGAGTAAGATATATTTTTTTAGAACATCTTGAATTTCATACTTTATCTGAGGAAAAAATAAAGCAAAAAACAGACCCTAGGAACTGGATAAGAAATGATTGCAAGCTTTTGTCTAGTTAGCCACCTAGCTAGCCACCTGCTAGCTTTATCTGGGTGATTTACATGTAGGTCTTACACTGCTAACAATTGTAGATGAGCAGGCAGTCTGAGAGCCAGTTCCTAATGGATATATGTCACCATCTCAGGCTGCAATCTAGCTGACATTAACTGACATTTTCAGTGGCAGCTTTCAGGAGAAGTATTGAACAGATATAGAAATGAACTACTGTGCTGCTCTCTAGATACATGGAATTACATAGGCATAAATGAGGCACCCTGATGTGGAGTATTCCTGATGAGGAAGCTTCAAATGTGGTGCATTGTATTCTTGTTACCTGACTAAATGGATCAGTGTACAGCAGGGCTGTCAATCAAGAACTTAAGCTATAAAAATAGGGATGGTTTTTTGTATAAAAAGCAAAAGAAGACAAAGAAGTGCTGCATTTCTAACCTTAGAAAATGATTTCATAAATGTCATTGGAGGATCCATTTTTCTGTCTTTTAGTGAACAAATATTCTCAGCTCTCAAATATTCTTACTTAAAAAAACTGAGTTTTTTCTAAATTGCCTCTAAGAAAAATCAAGTGGAGGCAGCTTGTACAAGTCCAAAAATAGTTTCCCACGGAGAGTTTAACAGTTCAGTGAATGATGCACTGAGAATAGAACTTGGCTTTCTCTTGGATTTTTTCTAATTCTACAATGCTAACCAGATTTAAAAATGAGTAAAACCTCAATTTTGAAAGTAAACCTGAATTTAGAGAGTAAACTTCTCAGATAACAGCTAAAATACACACGGAAAATTTGCCTGTGGAGCTAATGTCTCCTAGTCATGTTTCAGAATAAAACTGTTTCCTGAAGTGAGAAAGAATTGCTGTAAACCATGATCTGAGTATCAGTGCTAGCACCCTCATAGTCTGATATTTCTTAGTATACTGCCAGCGTATAGCAGTACGCTATAAATGCCTCTCAAACAACCCAACATAAGAATGTGGTATTTCCAAACTGGCAATTGATTAAAAGACAGACTTTCTGGGTAATAGGCTTTCAAGAAAGTTAACTAAAATAGGTCCAGAGCAGAGTGAATTACCAAGAATATATCCATTTCCTTCAGTGGCTTTGAGGCGGCTATCTTGAATTCTAAGACAGTGACTTAATACTACTAGCTAGAGGTGACTGGGAACAGGAACAATACCAAAATTGCACTTACCTGAAAACATCATCATGTGTTGAAAATTCCTGGGAATCTTTTGTTTTCGACCAAAATTCAAAAGGAAAGTAAGTGGATATATGTTGCAAGCTCTTGCTACAAAGACTGCCAGCTAAAATTAAGATGTTGAGGAAAATAGAGGAACTACTGAAAAAAAGCCAAAACAATGGAGCTAACTTAAATCTAGTATTTCTACATAGTTATTCTTGATGTGTAATTGAAATAAAAATGAGATTATCTCCCTTCGTTTTACATACCGCATCCTTCTGGTTCCAATTGCATTATAGAACTGTGTAGTGGCAGAAGCTGACTTCACTAGACATCCTGGTTTCAAATTCATCATTACATATCCCACTTCAATCACTCTACTTTCACTCATCACATTTGTATCACATGACTTCATCTACAGTTCTTCAGCTGCATCACTGTCATCGACTTCAGTGATGGCATTATCTTCTTCAGCAGCAATTTGAAAATAATATGCTTTTGGACGTGATTACTTTCTTGTTTCCTGACTGCTCCTATAGTCTATGTCCAGCACTTTTTTTTCTTTCACTTTGGAAATTTTTCAAAAGGAGTTTTTTGTTATGTATATTATGTGGAACTATCACAAAAGTAACTTTAAGAAGAGAAGGACCTGGGGGTGTTGGTTGATGCTCGGCTGAACACGAGCCGACAGTGTGCTCAGGTGGCCAAGAGGGCCAACGGCATCCTGGCCTGCATCAGAAATAGTGTGGCCAGCAGGAGCAGGGAGGTGATCATCCCCCTGTACTCAGCACTGGTGAGGCCGCACCTCAAGTATTGTGTTCAGTTTTGGGCTCCTCGCTACAGGAAAGATGTTGAGATCCTGGAGTGTGTCCAGAGAAGGGCAACAAAACTGGTGAGGGGTCTGGAGCACAAACCTTATGAGGAGCGGCTGAGGGAGCTGGGATTGTTCAGTCTGGAGAAGAGGAGGCTCAGGGGAGACCTCATTGCACTGTACAACCTCCTGAAGGGAGGCTGTGGTGAAGAGGGATTTGGCCTCTTCTCCCAGGCAACGAGCAGGACATGGGGCAATGGCAGCAAGTTGTATCAGAGGAGGTTCAGGTTGGACATAAGGAAGAACTTTTTCTCTCAGAGAGTGGTCAGGCACTGGAATGGCTGCCCAGGGAGGTGGTGGAGTCACCGTCCCTGGCAGTGTTCAAGAGGCGTCTGGATGACGTGCTGCGTGATATGGTTTAGTGCTAGTGGTGGCAATGGTGATGAGGAGACGGTTGGACTGGATGATCTTATAGGTCGTTTCCAACCTTGTGATTCTTGTGAACATGGTTATTTCAGATTAAATAAAAGAACCACAATGCCTTATACACTCATTTAGCAGGTTCCCTCTTTTCTCTGTCTTGTGATTCTTAGGGCTCAATTATGGTTGTAAGAGTCTGAGACATGCTGTGTACTGGAGAATCAATGAAGCACTTGAGCTGAGTGCATCTTATCTGTGATGCCAAGTGCTTGCTTAGAACTCCCACATACCTGGAAGAACAAGCATTAGCAGCTGTTGCTTCACTTGCTCTGTACTTTTCCAGGCTGGTTTGAGAGGAAACAGGCTGAGGTCCTGATGGTGCTCTGCAACACAGGCTTTCAGCTGGGCTGCTGAGATCTTCTCTCATATTCCACTTTCTCCTTATGCTGAGTGCAGGATTCATTTGTGTTGTGGTGGTGGTTGCTCCTGTGACCTGTTCTGTCATTTCAACCAATGTTTTGCCAGCAGAACTGTGGTGCAGACCTTAATCATTTGGAAATTGCATAAAAATTTAATGCAAGTAAACTGTGTAATCCCAAATTTCAAAGCTTCGACTGTTCATCAAAAGGTGATGAGCAAAAGGGCTGCTGCTTTGAGTTGAAGAAAAATCATTATGTGAGCGATTAAAGAGAAAAGAATTGATATCACTGTGTAAGTGGGTAATGGACTGGCTGAGAAACAATGGCAGAAAACAAGACAAGACTTCCTACTTGTATCTCTATCACATGTGATGTAAATAATTGTGTGTACTAGAAATATCACATACAAAAGAGGGAAGATCTGAGAAATGCTCAGCTGTTAATTTATTTCTTGGGACTTAATATAATTTAGGTAGCATTGGGAAAGTTCTGCTTATGGTAGGTACATTTCTGTGTGGAGATGGTGTGTCTGTAAAACAGCAGCAGCAGTTGTAGGGCCACCAGCATATGTGCATCAAACCAGATTTCCAGATACACATAATAAAGCTGAATTCTTTGGACGCGATAAAAATTAGGTTTTTGGGGATCTAAGGAGCTGATGGGTTTGCCTGTTGACTTCTAATTTCTTAAACATGGAGCACACATCTATACATACACACAAATGTAAATATGCACTTGGATAGATGAAGAGTTCTTCAGCACAAAGGATACAAATGCACCAAATATAAAAAGAGGGTTGAAGATATGGTTTTGAAATGTGAACAGAGCAAGTCCCATGTAACAGAAGATGACATTCTCAGCTAAGAAATTCATGAACTCAAACAGCTGAAAGAGAGAACATAATTAGGACTAGTGATTAACTGATCACTTTTTATCACAAAGTTATCTTGGAATATTTATATATGTATACATTTATCTTAAGGGATCAGGAATCAAACCAATTTCATGGGGGAATTTGAAAACCGTTTAGCATTATGTATAGTCAGTGACTTCACTTTAGATTTCTGATTTGTGTAGTAAAGCTTGGTATGAACACATAAAACACAGGAACAGAAACTAAGTTATACAGCCTTCAATGCAAACTGCAAAGAAGCTGAGGGGATTTAGCTTTGGTCGTGTTTACACAGGTGAACCTGCGAAATGGCTCAGAACCTGGCTGAAGTAACCACACTACAGTAATGGGGATGGTGCAGTAATGCCAAGAAACAAACAAAAAAATTCCTGAGTGCATTTTTAAAGAACCTCTGCCTTTAAAATATAGCATGATGCTCTTTATCATCATGAATATTATTCTGTAGGTGAGAATTTTATTGCCTTTTTTGAACATATGTATGAAGTACTAATTTCAAACCAGTGTTCTTGTATTTAGGATAGATCTAAATGTATTATAAGATAAGCCTAAAATACAATATTATGGTAGGATTTCTCCTGAAAAACAAAACAAAATAAACAAAAACAAACAAAAAACCCACTGAATAAACAAAGCCAAAATGAACATTTGCCTTGAGGGGATGTTCCTGATTGCCCTTGCAGCTGATTATATAAAGCCTAATATCAAATATAAATTTTCATGTTTCTTCACATCTGGAAAAAAAAAGCATTGTTGCTGAGTATCTAGAGAGGAGAGAAGATGAGGATTTACACTTCTGAAATCACATCTGGGCTCAGGAGATACAGAATTAGGGCCAAAGTTTGTTGATCTGTCTACAAACAGTCATAAATCATTCTACCAGAAATGTTACTATGGAGACATTTTCTTCATCTTCCATGGGCTTATGTACTTTGTGTAATATGTTTGTGCTTCTAAAAATAAATATCTAATAGCAGTCACTAAGATCTAACAAAGGAAAAATGAGAGCTGTCAGAATCATTATTTACAACCTCTTTCACGGGGAAAGAGGCATAAAGCCTGCTAGTATACGGGAGGATATTGTGGACCCCATGGCAGCACCATCAGTTATCCCAAGCTCACACTCTATAGTCTCTGTTTAGCACTGCACTGATGAACAACATGAGAACAAATACAAGAAATATTTGCAATTTAATCAACTTAAATTATTCAAGCTTAAATTAAATTTCAGTGAAAAACTACTTGTCAAAAAGACTCAAGTTATGAGACCTAGAAACCAATAAGGATTATCACATATCTTTGCATTTCCATACAGTGGATGAATATACTTCTGTTTCTTTGTGGGCTTGTCACATAACAAATATTTCTAATCGTTTAAACAGTCTTGCAGGAGTGGCATGACAGGATTTACATATACCTATAGACATGTAACCTATAAAAATCTTTTGAGGAAGGGGCATCACTGAGGAGTCGCACTGTATGCTTTAATTGCTGGGATAAGATAAAGTTTTGTCAGTGGTTTCAAAGCTGGGTGATGTTTCACTCTTCATTACAAAATCTTGTTTTAGACTTTAATGTAAAATTAATCTGCTGCTAGTAGTTTCCAAAACATTTTCAAACTTTTTTGATGTATAGTTTTTGAAGGAAAATAGACTTTCTGTATCACTGTTTTTTGCTATGTGTTTTCTCAATAGTCTTCAACAGTAGATTCATGCTCTTGACTATTGCCTGAAGTGTTTTCATGGCATTATTGATTTTTAGGCTTCTCAATCCTTTTCTCTCAGTAATCTTGTCTAGACGAAGAACTTAAGTATTTTGTTCATAACCATAAATTCTCTTCCCTTGCCTCCCACACAGCCAACTAACCTCTTTCTACTTTAAATGAAATTGGCATTAAAATGATTGTATGCTGCCATTAATTTCCCTAGGGCTACCAGGAAATTATACTAGAAACCATTTCAGTATATACAGGGCATGAATTTACTTTTCTGTATAACACAGAATAACCTCTCATTTGTAATATACAGTTTTAACTTCTCTGTGAAGTCTATAAATTTGCTTGTAGGTCTAAAAAAAAATTGTAATAAATTATTAATATAAATTTGAAGTAATATCAATACATCTCAGAGTATAGTTTAGAGTAAAACAAAAAACCAAAACAAAACAAAAAACACAAAATAACTGTGAGCACAGTCTGGGCACTGGATTCAGGTGCTAGCTCAGTAAATTAGTGACACTGCTTGCTGCTTTACTTGAATTGTTTTTTCTGTAATGAATGGATATTACAAAAGATTGATATGAAAAATGTCTATTAAAATTAATGTAGTATTTAGGCATTTAAAAACTCACAATTCAATAAATATGCTGTTGTTTTTTATTACCCTTCGTCATTATAAGTGCACAGAGATATTAAAAAAGTCTATTTGAAGTTGGCATAGTCTTCTGGGAAGTGTCACTTAGAGTTTAGTTACTTACTGGTAGAGAGAGGAATGAGTGTAAATTATCTACACTTCAGGTCTTACTGCAAATACTAAGCTTATCTAAGCACCTTCTTTTTCTTCCTTTTCTCTATCCCTCACAGTTAAGTGAGATTCCTGAATAGGGAAATTTCACCAGAGTAGGTTTTGCAAGTTGATCCATTTTATAGAACTACTTCAATTTTCACTGAGCATTAGAGAGATTATCTTGGTAAGTAATTAGTGCACCTGGAAGTTGGAATACTATGTTTCCATCTCAATAGTAGTAAAAATAGAATTCTTTGAAAGAGAAAATGAACATATTCTATACCACAATCCCTTTATGGCTGAGGAAATGGAAAATGTAGCAGTTCTCAAATATTAATATTTCAAAGAGCATTCTTTTATCTCAAGAGAGTAAAGTTTGTAGGAGTACTGGGTAAGAGCAGAATTACTAACTTCACTCTTTGATCTCAGGGGAGTAATATTAGTGTGAGAGTATTGGGTAAAACCTGAATGACACCTGCAAGAACTTCCTGCAAACCTCAGTGAATTTTACTTCCCTCATGGCGATAGTATATTCCTCCATTTAAAACCTGCTGAAGGAATGCTATTCACCTCTTACAGATATACGGTTAAGATAGAACATGGAGAAATGCCACCACTACATGGGTTATATCTGACAGGAATATATCCTTATGCAACATTAAAGCAGGCAAAATTGCAACAGTCTCAGATCAGCTGGGGATCTGAGATGTAAAATTGGTTATACTTTGCAGGAAAGAAACGGTGGTGACAGAGCTATTTAAAAAAAAAAAAAAAAAATCCCAAGCAGTCAGTTTTAAGTGATGGTTATAAAATTTGGTGTTTGAATAATGCTATTTAATTAGAACACAACTGTAAAAAAAAAAAAAAATGTTCATGAAGTCAAGGATATTGATAAATCAATAGCTGATGAAAATTGCTTTTCCCTATTTTGAATTAAAGTGCTGTGAGTATGCAGGCTATCGTATTTTTCTAAGATTGTAGAAGTCTTTATTATAATGTAATTGCTTTATTTAATCTTTCTCTTTTGATTAAAGGTTTCAAAATCTGAAAAGGAATGCTTGAATTTGAAGTTCTTGCCTGAAATCATTTATACAGCTGTAATGAATCTTTGCAGCATAGTGATATAGTGCTTGTCTCTAGAATAACAGGCTTAAATGAAGAATTAGTAAAACTAACTGAAATTCATGATAGACTATAACTTGTATTTGGTAACAATTTTGATATCTGAGCATATTTGACTGTGAGGTTAGAAACACTAACAGGAAAATTCTCACAAGTTTTCTTTCTATGTCTTGAGCAGTTCTGGTCTCTTTTTTTTAATCAGTAGACTTTGCTACTGGATTTGATTAATTTCATCCCAATAAACTTATGGAAGGCACACAATAACTTTCTATTTCTCTCTAAAACTGGGAGATGTAAAAGATTTCTAAAGCCCGTGGAAGAAGTGGGGAAACTAAAAGGAGAAAGAAATAAAGAAAATGTCAGCATCGAGGGAGAGGAAAGGTTAACGATATTTTGTATTTATACAGTCTGATTATTCTTTGTGGCATACTCTACACCCCACTTCCAAAACTCTGTCTTTAAGAAGATAGATATATTACTGGCATAAAAACATGCTAACTTCTGACAGTAAGGAAAAATGTTTGTTCCAGACATTAAGGCAAATCCTTTCTTAAATTCAGAGCTCTGGAGTGGCTTTGCTGAATAAAAGAAGTTTAAACCAAAAAATGTTGAAAATTAGGAAGATAAATTGAAATCTTTTTCATTTTTTTTTTTTTTAACTACTTCAATCAATGAGAGCAATGGAGAAATATTTTAAAAATAAAATGCACAGAACTTCTAAAAAATGTTTGACCTCAGGGTGAAAGAAAGCATAGGATGCTAATATTTACAAGGAATCTGCCAAATCTTTAATTGCATGATTAAAATCAGCCCTCAGAAAGAACTTTATTCTTTTATCAATTAATTGACAAGAGACACTGTTCAAAATTTAACACTCAATATATTTGCTACTTATATGAATAAAGCATGAAGAGCTGTTGAAATGTTGGTATGCGCTTGTGATAATATATCGGATTCAGAACCTCATGAGAATTTATATGCTGACTTCAATAAACTTCAGAACTAGTTGCAGAAAAATTAATGATTCTATCATAATTCTTGTAATTAAGTTGCATAGGAAGGGGATTTCTGTAAACTGTTTTTTTCTGAACACATCTGCAACACAGGGAACCTTTTAGATGTTTGTCTTCCTTTCCTGCAGAAGAAATAGCTTTCACAGCTATAAATTGGCCATTAAGTTGTTCCGAAAAGTGACCTGAGAGTGTCACCTTAATGGAAAGTATTGCCAAGACAGAAAGGATGATGCTGATGCTCCTAGAACTTCTAAGTTATTTGGTTCACAAATTGGAAACAATCATCAAAGAGCTTTTTTTTTTTTTTTTAATCTTCAGTTCTACTGCAGGAATGTGGAAGGTGAGTGGAATAGAGAAGTATCATTTGGCACCTCATCCAGAGAAATGGTTTTTTAAGAAAGGTATTAGTCATGGCATGAGTGTAAGTTTCTGAGGATGCCAAATGTCTATTTTGAATTATCAAACACTCACAACTCTTTAGAAGTTGACTGGAGGTAAAAGGTTTT
Source organism: Centrocercus urophasianus (assembly GCF_019232065.1). Taxonomy (NCBI): domain Eukaryota; kingdom Metazoa; phylum Chordata; class Aves; order Galliformes; family Phasianidae; genus Centrocercus; species Centrocercus urophasianus. The sequence continues at coordinate 13,078,882 of NW_024884744.1, read as the reverse complement.
GACCACCCTTAAATTAGTGAGACAAGCAGAAGTAAAAGTCAAAAGTTCAAAACTGATGCACAAGCTTAGAGGAGACTTTTTGTGTTCTTTTCTGAATGGAAGCAGATCTGTATTCTGAGAAATAAAAGGACATTTCTTTGAATCCTAGTTGTGACATAGACACGTAATTTTAAAGATTTTGACTAAGGGTGTTTTAGCCCTTGATGATTTTCACAGATGGCAGCATGAGAAACTGATGAGCTCCAGTTAGCTGTTTAGTATTTCTTGCACTGTGCTACCATTTGGTACAAATGTCTCTTTTGAGGGTATAAAATCCATTAATCATGTAATGGAAACACAGCTGTGCAGTCTCTAAATAGATGGGTTATACTGCCTTATTTTCTTGTATCTATTTTCTTCCCATTGCAGTTCATTGTATGCGAGTTTTAGTGTTACATATTTTGAAACAGTTCTTTTGTACAGTTATTTCAGTTGATACTGAATTTTGCAGGGAGTGACACGTTGTCAGCATAACTGAAAAGCAGTGATGTACAAAACATATTTGAGATTGCGATGGACCTTTGTCAACAGTAGTTTGTTAATGCTGGAAATCACACAACAGCTCAGACTCCTTCAGGCCTCCCACTGCCCCAGGATAGTCTGTGCAGTGTGAAAGTGCTGTTGGCAGAAGGAGAGGCCACAGGAATTGAAATAAATCGCAATTTAAAAATAAAAGTAACCAAATATACTTTAAGAATGTGATGGTAAGCCACCCTCTCGTCTGTTTCAGCTCTACATGATGAGGCATAATGTTTTCATAGGCCAGTATTTGATTTTGTGTTGTTGGTTTTTTTCCCCTCTCTATGCATTCACCATTTGCAGTGATGATAACATAGCCATAATTAGGAAGGGACTTGGTTTGATGGTCAACGTGCTTAGAGGAAGTTCACAACGCTAGAAGATGTGCTTTACAGAGCTGAGACCCAAGGCTGGATCTTTGCAGAACACAGACCTAAAAACTAGTGCTACCTATTCACAGTAAGGGGAAATGGTCTGGAGGTTGTTCTTCAAAGCTCTTGTGAGAAGATTAAGAGATGTGGTGACAGACATGAAGTTGCATGACCTGCATTGCAATATGAGTCATGTTTCTGGCTTTGCAGTAGCTTACATAGTCCCATACAATTTTACTCTTCTGTGTAGAGTGAGAGACTCATTTGTGACTCTTTCTTAAAAATAAAATACAGCATGCAACTCATTTTGGAATTCCCATACGCATTCCGCTCCGTTCCAGTGAGAAATTGGCCTGTAGGTTTTAGTTCTGGTTGGTATGTGTTAGCTAATGGCTGGCATCTGCTTCTGTGCTGTGAAGAGTAAACTATAATAATCAAAGAACTTTATTAATAATTGAAGGAAAATGTTTAATGTATAAACATATTGTAAAAAAATTTAATGAAACCATTTGGAACCTGTTTTGCATATGGCCTCGTGCTCCACTATTCTACTAGCATAAAGAGTAACATCATTTTTCAAGAAGACTAGTTTCTCTATAGAAGAACTGCTTTCTCTACAGTGCTGGATTTCTTCAAGGTACGAATTACATTTGAGCATTTGTATTTTCCAGTTTCTGTGCTTAAGCAAAATGAAGGAAAATTGTTGTCCTTTGTGTTTCAAGAGAAGATCTGTTCTTCATGTATCCAAAATACTGTTTTTATTCCTGGGTCTGTGTGGGTGGAAGACACTTGAAGGTACTACTCCTTACAAGATACTGATTAATGATAAGACATACTTGATAGCAGCTAATGAGGTCAGGGTAAATCTGCGCATTCTGAATTAAGGAGATGCTGAAGTTGGTATGCAGAAACAGAGTAAAGTGGAGATTAACAAATATGGTATGGAATGGATACACAGACAAGATTTCTGTATGAAATAATTAAATATTTTTCAGTGAAGTATTGAATATACTCAGGATAGCAGCATTTCTCATTTCCTCTTGTGAAAATAAAGGATTTTTTTTTTTTTTTTTTTTTTTTTTTTTAGATAATTACTCATGTACTGTAGTTACAAAGCCTACTGTTCTCAGCTTACTTGCAGCAATGTTTCCTAGCTGCCTACCATCCAGCTTGTAGCTCATAGGTATAAAAAAAAGAGAAAACAGTAAAGGCATCTTCACATAAATTTAAGTGGAGCTGTACGTAAGGAGATGGAAGATTAACATTCTTTTAGCATGATTAAGAAATCACGAACATCAGTCAGATAACGAAGGATTTTGTTGAGATATTCAGATTGAAGGACATGGTAGTAAAATTCCTTTTATAGAAATCAAGATTTTCTTGTGTCATCATTCTTCCTGTTAAACCCATACAGTAAGCAGCTTTAGCTTTCTTTATAGATTATACTGTTCTGCAGGGTTCCATAAGATTTTATGGTGCATCTGGTCAAATAATGCATCTGGAATATGCCCAATGTTCAGCTTTTTCTGCTAAACACAGAAAATAACTCTGTATAAAACTGGAATTCATTGCACACTTCTGTCAATCCCAATCCATTTTAAAGGTAATAATTATTACAAACACTATGCACGCGGTGCATATTCAGTTTGAGATAAGAAGGCAATTTAAAAACTAGGGCAACCCACTGGCTGTGTACAGATGCACTGAGTTAGCAGTGTGTTCCTGAGATGGACGATCACTAAGTCAGCATGCTGGTCGTGCAGCTGGAGCTCATCAGTGGCTCAGGAGGTAAACCTCTAAGTTGGGAGAGAAAGCACAAGATGAGAGTGAGGAGCTAGACTGAGGGGTTACTAGGCTAAAGCCTAGTGAATACCAAAGCATACATGATCTTTTGAACTTTTAGAAGGTCCTATTACTGAGACTTCTTGTTTTCAATATGAGTCTTAGAGTGTTTCAAGCGTCTCAAAATTAGAAGAAACTCCTGAACAATTCCAGATATCTATTCCTAATGGCCATGTGCTAAACGCAGCATAAGCTATTCTTCCTTTTCCTGTGTTTGCAACCTTTTCATGTTTTATAATTTTTCTCTTGTAAAAGAAAAAGGATTCCTTGATCTCTGTGAAAGGACAGAAAATAGCCAGAAGGTCAGGGAATATGGAGACCCAATACATTCTTCTGCCATGATTTCAGTGTCTGACTGTTGGTTAAATCTCAGATTAGGGAGCAGGCAGAAGTGCTGCTTTCCCCCTGTTCATTTTGAATAGCTGCAAAATGGAGGCTTTGCTATATGTTTTGTTGCTTAAAAAAAAGAGTACATGTGATATAAGACATAAGCGCAGCTGTTTTTTTCCTAATGTAAACTTTTCCAAAGTGTTAATTTTGAGCAAAACTAGCTCCTTCTTGTTATGAGAAATAGGTGCTTCAGACCTCGGCACTGACCACTGTAACATGGTCATCTGGACTCCTTCCTGAGCAGTACTGGCTGAAGCACCAGTCTTGTCTTTAATGCTTTTGAGTGTGAACTTGTGTGGTCTCAAGTAAGCTGGGATTCAGTGGTTGTTCTACTGCAGAAACAGAACCACGAGAAACAAGGGGATGGCGTACATCAGGCCTAACTTTAGGTTCAGTCTCCACTAAAATGAGACAACATACTTTAGGCATGCAACCTGTTCAATGCTAGACACAAACTTGCATTTCATTGCATTTTATTGGCTCCCTTAGGTTAGAATCTTTCCCTCTTGTGTGTGTGCCAGATCTGAGTGTCATGTATTAGATAAACAGAATTTCCGGTTTCTTCCCACAGTATTAACCATCAAATATGTCATCTTATTTCAGCCAGTACTAGATCTCACTGATACTGTGTACCTCAAAAGCTAATGGAAAAATCATTCTAGTAAGAAATGTTCCCATAGGCACTGTGATTGTGGGATGCCTTTTAGTGTATAGCGCTCACGCAAAGAATGATCAGAATGCAGTACTGGTGGTAGTGTTGTTTCAAAATAAATTTAATTGTCTCTGCCAATCACTTATGTGGACACATCTGATCTCTCAGTGCTTGAAAGGTCATTTTTTTCTTAAGTAATGTTCCTCAACAAATCACAACAACAGCTGCCAATTAGGCTGTTCATTTCAAAATGAGAATTATTTGCTGTGGTGCTTTGCTAATTATCAAAGACATTTTGCTCTAAGTGGGGTTTTCCTCAGCCTGGAAATACTCTTGAATTTTTTAAAAGTCAGGTGTCTGAACTGTAAGAGACATTACATTTTTGGCCTTTTCTTCCTAGAGGTGTAAACTAATTATCTATAAACAATCCAATATCTAATAACAGAAAATAGTATGCAGAGATAAATTAATATAGGCTATACACTTGAGAAATATTCATAGTTGTAAATGTTTTACTTCTTAAAGATTAACGATTCATGGAAATAGCAGGTCTATGCAGGGCATGTGTGTCCTACATGACTATGGAGGCTTTAAGCTATGGGGCACTGCATTATTGCTTCCTGTGCCTCTCCCTAACAAAGGTTAAGTGCAGGATGTGCAGAGTGGGACCCCTGAGAGCCGCACATGGGTGTACCTGTGGCTGTAGTAGGACAAGGCCATCTCCACTGCCACTCCCCTTCTCTCACAGGGAAGACAAACAGAAGCTGCACTCCTGGTGTGTTCTAACAACAGCTACAAACTCAGGTGAAAGCAATCTGCCACTGGAGCAAAATTTGCAGTATGCTGTTTCTTCTCTTAGGAAAAGACAGCTGATAAGAATCTTGAAGAATAGTACTACATTGTGTATCCAGAGAGAGGAGATCTGTTGTTCAAATTGTCATTCTACTTTTCTGTAACTTGTTTACAGTGATAGGCCAGCAGAATTGCAGTAGAATGACTAGTTCACAGTAATGGTGTTTCACCTGGACACAGTCAGCTAAAAGCTGACTCTAGCTACCTCCATTCCTTTAGAATACTTGTTTTATTAAGCAGTCTGATGCTATTCAGGAACCAGTCCTTTAATTTAGAGATTTCCCCCCTCTTCCAGTAGATCTGGACTTATTCATTGTGGTACTTGACTTTCTAAGTGATATTCTGCTGTTCAGATTTGTTCAGATATGTTCCAGTTTGTTTCAGTCTATAATTAAAAGTGGAACAGCAAACTATAAAATGTGTCAAGGCTGCTTAGTAGCAGATCAGGGTCGAGAGACTATACTGATTTGAATTCATTTTTGATGAGTTAAAAAATTAGATATTTTGCTACACCCAACTGCCTGCAATACAGGTCAATTTCTGATACAGAAAATAGCTGATTAATCCTGAACTTGATGAAAAATGTATAGCTATGTCATAAATGGGCTTAACAAATTTTGAAAACTAAATGTATTTTAAAGAGATTTTCAGATGATATTAGCTACTTCTCTACAAGGTGATGACTTTTCACAATCAGAGATAATCACGTCTGCATTAAAGTGTGGAGATGAAAATTTGAATAAATCAGTACTATGCCCATCAGTGGGCAAAGAACTAAGATTGCAGTCTGAATTTTCAACCCTTCAGCATCAGTTAATTTGCTGAAGTAGTTCTACTAACATCAAGTGCTCCTTTAAAGTTTCTCAGAAGTTATGCAGTTCTCATTTTTACCTTTGCCCTGTTCTCAAGCTTGTGTAAAGACTCTGAAGGTGAAGGGCCACCGAAATCTTAACATGACATCTTGTACATACTGCACTCCCAGAGCAGCTGAACAATCAGGCCAGAAGCTTTTCTCTGTAAGGGCAGGTGTTCACCAAATGGTTTGCTATCAGGAACAGTAACTGTTTAACAAATAATGCAGTAAGAAAGGCTCTTGCACTTAATTTCCGAAAGCAGCTCTCATGAACTTCATAGATACAAGTGTTTCAGAGGTTACTACATAAACAAGGATTAGACTGGTGGAATAAATGGAGACAGGTAGGGTAGTATGCAACATAATCCCTTGTTGGCTGGACATAACTTGCTGTACTTTCCACTGCTTCCATAGGAGATGGGTTTCTTAATTTCCTTTCCAGAATTTATAACTTTCTGGCGCAGTATCTTGTCTGAAAGCAAAGACCTTTGTGCATTTATCCAAAGAGAGGCATTGCTCTGTTCTTTGGTCTCTTCATTGTGTTTATCCCATGAAATTAAA
>NW_024884744.1:12984474-13072703 GCF_019232065.1 Centrocercus urophasianus | reverse complement strand
CCCCCCCAACAAAACAACTAGGAAATGAGCTAACTCATAAGTCTGGATATTTATAGCTGTTAGAAAAAGTTAAAAACTTAATACTTCATCATTAGGAAAATATGCTGATCTACACCTGGTGTTTGAGTGAAAATGCTGCAGTGTGGAGACAAAAAAAAAAATTAAAAAATAGTTAAGAATATCTATCTTCCTGTGGAAGATACAGTATTGTCCATGAGTCCTGTTCGAGAGCTGAGCTGTACAAATTTATGGTCTGCCCACTGTCAGCAAACAGGTAATTTCTCTTTATCTAGCAACATCCTGTCTAGTCCCCGATTTACTTGTACCTAAGCAAATCAGACCAATAGAACTGTAACTCTGAGGTACCCAGTGTGAAATCTGGACTATAACGTCCTAAGATTTGGAAGCAGATATTTGCCTGCAGCTTTTTGTGAGGTTATACTAGTGGCTGTAAATAATTCTAAATAAAACTGCACAAGATCAAATAACTTTTGATAAAGTGTTAGCAGTCCCACTTTCTCCTTCACTGGAGATATACTGGACAAATTAAACTATATGCATTGAGCTCAAGAGCTCTCTGACCAAATCTTGTTGGCATGGAAGGGGTGTCAATTTTAATGCTATGTAATTATGATATATGTTAATCAGGTTGATGATGATGACTTAAAAATACTACCATTAAACATTACTCATGATAATAAACAAGCAGTAAGAACACAGGGAGAATTTGTATCAATATTTAGTGAGACTTGGGACATTTGGATCGAATGAAAACTCTCTAAAATCTGTGTTTTCACTAAATCTTTCCTCTTACGGCAGCGTTAAAATGATCCATTGTCTATGACAACATCTCCATTACCTGCTACTTTCAGCTTCTGTAAGTTTCAGATCCTTAAAATGTAATATTTCTCTTTTATCAGATGTTAGGCAGTGATGGACTGGATAATAAAGAATACATGAGGACTAATAATTATATCGCATCCTTTAACAGGTGCTCTTAATAGAGCTCCAAATTCTTGTTTAAGAACAAAAGGTAGGCTTTAATTTGATATTATTATATGAAGAAAATCATACCTGTCTTTTTTCTCATGTGCTCTTTAGAGCAAATGATGATGTATTATGAGAAATGCAGAACTCAGCAGCACAGCCTCAAACACTGTCACTGTATACTGGATTTTATCATTGAGCTATGAAATTTTAACAGGCAGTAGAAATTGTAAATAAAATTATGCAAGACAATAGGGAAGAAGCATTAGTCTTTAGGCAAATAACCTGATTTCACAGTTTGATTTACAGTTTTATATCCCATTTCTGATTTTTTTTTTTTATTAGTTTAACTTCAGTCCCAACTCATTGTCTTGTTAGTGCGCACTGCAGCTCGCCAGTCCATACTGAAAGACCAGTCCTATTGTTAAAAAAAAAAAAGAGTGCCCTGGAATAATTATATAAATGAACTAAAAAGTCATCTTTTTGGCCAGTAAATAGAAATAAAAATGATTTAATTTGGGAGCGAGGCCATCGGTCTTAGCAACAACATCCATTTGTAATGCAATAATGTCGTACATAATTATGATCATGATAAAGTGTGTGGTTTAGTAAATTTTCTTCAAGATAATACTTGGAGGGAAGGGAAGAAAAGGGGAGTGTGGATCTCACTGAAACAGCTATGTGTGAAAGGGAAATCTGGAATAGAAAATAAATTAGAAGAATTCAGAGGAGTTTTTGAACTATCCTCAGAGATGCTGTGGATTTGGAGCTTATGCTGGAAGAGAAAAGTGGAATAGAAGGAGTGCATAAAACTCATAGTTTCATAATGAAATACGGAGTTTTTTTCCTGTGTATTCAAGCATAGATTCAACCTGTTTTCAGTATTCCGTTTGGAACTGAATGACTGGAAATAAAAGCGTGAAAACAAACAAAGCCAGTATGCATTTAAACTAAATGTTGGTTATTTCTGTAGTTGAAAAGATTCATATGTAATTAAAATTTCAATGGCCAATCTCTCTCTGGCTATGTATCACTAAATCATGCAGATGAATCCCTGGAATAGGGATCTGTATTCAAAGTTTAACAATTATATGCAAGTGTAATAATACTATATGGAATTCAGTATTTCTGCAAAATAAAAGCAGTTCTATAGTAGATATAAATGCTATTCTTGTAACACATTCACTAGAGAAAGGTCCCCTTCTCTGCTAGAAAATTTTCTCAAAGCATCAGCCTCTCAGCCTCCCCTGGTACGAAGAAATGCAATTGATAAGACCTATCTTGTTCACTTGCTAACATTTTATTCTGCAAGTACTGACTGGAAACTTTTTCTGATTTAAAATCTGTAAGAGTCTGACAGTTGAAGTAATACTGTGGCCAGCATTTTTTTTTTTTTTCTATCAAACTGTTATTGATAGAAAATTGGATTTTTGATTAAATTGATTTTGAGATGTGCAAGATGAGGTAAAAGTTTCTGTATTCTATTTCTAATGCTTAAAACAGAGGAATTGCTGAAAAAGTTACTGGATTGCTTAATGGAAATTGTAGCATTGGACCATATATTTTCATTTTGTTCCAGGAGACGGATTTTCTATAGTCTGAGGTATTTGGGACATACAAATCAACATTGAAAGTGAAGCAAACAACATTCAAATGACTTGTCACAGGAATGAGGGAGCAACAATGTAGTCTGACTTTAATCCTTCTGCTGGGAAGAATCCAATCCTTCTGCTTGGGAATTCCCAACATTGCAATGCCATCTCTTTGGTACTGAGAACAGCCCCATGCTTTTCAGCAATTTTACTACTCGTTCAAACTAAAACAGGTCCTGTAGGTTTTCATCTTGGAACTTAAAAATAATTTCCATTTTATTATTTACTATTTTGTAATTACAGCAGATTTTTAACAGAGTAGAAATTAAGTGATGCCATCACTAAAGACAATGGGCTGGACTGCAGTTTTTAGTTACGAAAATGCACATGGATCTAACCTTCCAGAATGCTTTTCTCTTGTTTAGTGGAGCTCTTGGATTTTCTTAAACTTGTGGCCTTTTTCTATGGAAATTGATCTGAACTATTATCTCCTTACACTTTATCTCCTTGAGTGACATTGCAGGTATCTTGGGAAGAACAGATTATTACATTTTTGTCTGGCCAGAGAACTGTTACTTTTTCCCCAGAAAAATCTCATCTTTCCCTCTTGAAGACATGGACCTTTTCAGTTGCACTAACAGAATTCCATCCAGCTGTATTTCAGATTCTGTCTATTCCTTGTACATGTTGAAGACACAGTGTTATTTCCATATCCTACCTGTTTAGTTCTCATTTTGGAATCTGATGAGAGATTGTTGTAGGTATAATGGGCTTGTGTGACTCCGCAGAAAAGAACTGCAACAATACCTGAAATGCAAAGAAAAGATGGTTAGCAGCTTCTATTTCCTTTCTAAGATTTTTCAAAAGGCTGCATAAAAAAGGTTACTAGATTGCTGAAAGGATTTTTGTAATAAAAGAACAATGAGATATGTTTTATAAGAATATATTTCAAAGTAGATATTTTTTTTCTTTGCTAAAAATCATAGAGATCTTGAATCTTCAACATGGCTATCACACATTTATAGCACTGCTGCTGCTGTTCAATTTGCCCAGCAAACCTGATAACCTCCTTGGATGGTATCTAATCATAATCTCACCATTAGGCAAGATTAACATACTTCCAATATGAAGGACTTCAGACTAGATGAAAATTTTGGCAGGGATGGAACTGATGGAGATTTTTAAATACTTTCTCCTCAATGCTGAGCCTGCTCCTATATCACTAGAACCATCGAGTTGCATCACTGCAATGCACTATTTTAATTAGAGTAGCTGATATGACTGTAATCTCAATTTTTTTCCAACTCTGGAAACAGGAAAAGCAGAAAGAACCCACACAGAAAGTAGAAATTCAGAAATAAATGCTTACCAGTGTCCATATGTAAATATCCATAGAAGAAAAAAACTATGTCTCTTTTTTAAGCCTAGGGCATGTCTACCTGGTAATTACTTGCACCACAGCTCAGGGCTTGTTCATCATGCTCATTCCAATCACCATTTCCATGAAAACCTCCACCCACATTTCTTGAAGCCCACAGAGCATGCAAGTTCTGTGTGGTTTCTTGACGCACACCTCCACAACATCCACTGGTTCTGTACAGAGCTAGCTTGCAGGATGATCATAGCAGGCCTGTCATCTTCAGGATTCTGATACAGGCAGTTTTCTGCCATCCATTTTAAGTGTTTTAGATCTTTTGCTTTTCACCCCTTCTACTTGTTGCCTCCCATCTAAGATCTACAGCATGTCTGAATTGGCACTAAAATTCTTCCTTGTGGACTATTCTGTGAATTGTTAGGTAATTTTTAGCTCATAGATGCTGACGTACTGAAATAGTGCTGGTGAATTCTGGAAAACTCACTGAAGCAACAAAGGAAGCAAAAATATATAGGCCCAGGGTCATGCAGTGTGACTACACAGTGACTTTCTAGAATTTCACAGTGTTAAATTAGCACGAACTGAATCATATTAATAGGTTCTACTGGAAACAAACAATATGAACTAAAATTGTGAAATATAATCCAGTTCTGTGCCATCAATCTTGGTCTTGAGTCTGGATAAGACTTCCTTCATCTACTTCAGCACTGTGGCTACTGAAATTACAAAGGCTGGCAAGAAGGGACTTGGAGGACAGAATCTACAGCACTGTGGACTTTAGTACAGCAAATCAGTGTAAAACAATCTGTTATTTCAAAAGGATTAATAGAAGTAGACAAAGCTTAACATAGTCGCCCAATAGTTTCTTAAAGAGTTTATTCAAACCTCTAAGTTTGAACCTAGCCTTCTAGTTTTAGAGATTCTGTAGTAGATGGAATATCCTCTTTCTCTAATTCAAGGTAGAGGTAAGAAAACAAGAAAAAGGATAATGCTGTCTATTTCACTTGAGGGAGTACACATGTGGGGTAAGATCACATCAACCCATACCAGTTAGTCATCATCACTTTATCATATTTTTCTCAAGTTCCTGAGTCTTTGGATTGCTAACTGTGGAAATACTGCCCAAAAAACCCAACTGTGTTTGAGTTGCAAGCCTCTCTTGTTGCAGGGAAGTAGAAAGGCCAGGCATTAAAATGCACTTGATGAAAGATGGAGGAGCACAATAGTAACTTGTGCTTAGCACCAGGGAAGAAAATGATACAGCGAATCTTTTTGCTTTTTTCTTCCCCATGATACAGCACGAACATTTTCTTTGCATCTGGGCTTTCTTTATATCATAAACTTGTCTGTATTTTTTTCTACATTACACAGTCTCTGTAGCCAAGAGAAATCATACTGAGCTTTAGCTGCTGTCCTTGTTTACTGTACCTATTTTCTTATGCCTGTTTAGATATTTATTTACTTATTCTAACTGCACTAAGGCCTTTCTTTCCAGTAAGTAATGTTGGTAGTGGTGAGGCTGTAAATGTCCAAATATGTTCCAGGAAATTCATTGCTCTTATTGAGGTATAACTGATCTCTTAATTAAGACTAAATCTTTTTTTTCCCCACTAAGTGTACTATCGTGCAGATGTAATCTGGAGAGTTTGTGAGTTCTCAAGGTGCTCTCGTATGCAATGGGATGCTCAAACAGTGAAGATTCAGTTAAAAAAAAAAATAAAAATCATACCTAGTCAGTAATGTTCCTAAGTACTGCTAGCTTGGGGCTCAGTAACTGGAAAAGAGATGAGAGTTTGTGGTTCACTTTATTCAAATCATCATTCTGAAAAGTCTAGTATTTAAAAAAATTCACTATTAAGTTCACTGATGATTGTACAGTGTTTTTGGACTGCTAAGAAACTGTTAATTATTGGCAGCAAGAGAACTGAGAGAGTGACCTAAAGAACAAAATACCCTAAATCTGATTTTATAATAGTAATAATTTATCCAAACCTTGTAATTATGCAAGCATAGAAACCAGAAAGCCAGGAACGCAGTGGAATATTTCAGTTGCTACTGTTGGAAATAAGTATTAGCCTGCCATGCCATTCACAATGAATGCTTCGTTAAAAAGCTTGCAAAAAATTCCATTTTATTAAAAATGGTAACTTAAGGGTGATAATGATCAATTGCATGCTAGTGTAACTGTAAAGAATAAAGGAGCACAGTACCTCAAGAGGTGAACAGGGGTCTTATTAGATGGAATAAAATAAATGAAATTTGGATTTCTTTCTTTGTAAGACTATAGAAGCTGATTTCTGAAGTTAGTTGGATTGCAAAATAGATTATGAACATAAATTGAGTTATCAAATTTTTGCAGGCTTTTTTTTTATTTTTTTATAAAAAAAAAAAGAAATAGAGGAGAACAAATGTGATAATGCTGAAATTGTAAACAGGAAGAATTTATTAGATGCAACGAGGCAGATAAAGTGAAATGGTCCCCTCTACCAGCTAGTGCTGTAATTTCAGGGGTCTGGAGTCTGGCTCAATTTCAGTGTTGTTACGGTATGTCATTTGTTAAGTGGCAAAGTCAGCGATTACAGACAATTTTAGTACTACACTTGCAGTGCAGGTTAACCTGAGCAGAAGTTTAGAGATGAAATGGGAAATGAGCTGTTGAGTGTATTACAGCTTCTTGTCTCTCTATAGATAAAGTTACTGACAATTTTCACTTGATGTAAAAAAATGGGAAACCTCACATCACAGTTGCTGGACACCAGAGAAGTTTCAGCTGCAGCTTAAGCTCTTTGAAGAAGTTTGATTAAGCATAAAAGCATACCATTGTGCTGGATTTTTTTGCTCCTTATCTAACAGAGAAACCGCTTATTAGCAGTTAATGTAATTTGAGATCTTACATTAGTTTTACTGAATACTTGTAGTTGAAATTCCTGTTAATGTTCAGGGATTTAATATAGGAAGGCCAAATGTTAACATGTGTAAAAAAATAAATGCTAATCTTAAAATTTCTATTGTGAGCAAAAGAGAACAAATATCCATTATGTAATATTTCACAAGTAGACAAAGTAATATACCCTCATATTTCACTAATTGGTGCTATAATGGAGAATAAAATCCCGTATTTTCTCAGAGAGGTGCTGCATGTCTCGAGTGTGTTTTTAATGCAAGTCTAGAAGTGACGGGACAAAACTTGAACATTATTTGGTAATTTTAGAGGAAAAAAAACCCTGTCATTGTGTCTGAGGCTGTCAGGTCCTTTAATGGTAGAAGTAAGAATTTAGAAAACAAACAAAACCCAATACCCTACCTTCTGGGGAAACAAAGGAGGGAATGACTAGATAAAATGTAGAATTTGTGGAAAGACGTGCAGGTAAATTGACAGGTTTTCATCACAACTTTGAAGTGTTCCAGAGCTTCAGGGATGCCTCTTAATGATTCCTAACATTCACGTGCCAAAGTACAAGTGAGAGGAACCAATCCTGTACCAAAGGCAGAGAAATGTAGGAAAAGACAGGAGAGTTTATATAAATCAAACAATGTGGAGTTATATTTGTGTCAGAAAATCTCCACACAGCTTAGAATGCATATTCCAGTGCAATCTGAGGCTGTGACAGGAAATGAGACACTGTCTTCTGCATCAAATTGTTGCAGTAATAAGGCTATGAACCCAACAGCGATAATATCCCTATTCAGTTTGTTTTCAGTGTGGATACAGAATGTGACTGATCATTTTCTTAATTCTGAAGCAAAGGTTTAAGTCGTCTTTCACTGGACCCACACCAATGCAGAGCCAGAGTTCCTGCTTTGTTCACAGGGCTTTAATCGCTGGAGTTGTCTTAAGTTGATTTTATGCTGAAGTGAATTAAGGTGACAGAAAACAACAAAAGACATATCTGAGGGAATCTTGTGTGTCCTCATCTGAGGAATAAGCCATGATACTGCCCCTGTCTACTTCAAATATGACCAGAGCTTCAATGTTGTACTTCTGTAACTCTAAAAACATTACTGCATTCAGTTTAGGTTGGAATTCCTGTGGTGAGACATGCTAGGTTTTATTGTAGACATGCTAGGAGTTATTCTGTTTATGCTTACAATATTTTCTAGGAGTAACACCTCAAATTTACGTGGATTCTTACCCTCAGCTTAGTGTTACTGTTTTAATTTTAGGCAACTGATCATCAGTCTCAGCCTAATGCCATGCAAGAACATGTTGCCCTTTTCAGTAAAAGCAAACACCTTTCTCCTCTTCTTCTACTGTCTTAAAATGCTGTACCAGCAGCAACCCCCATGTTGGCCAAACCCAAGCACCGGCTGAAGTATACATATATATATATATACATATAGACTAGTCAGGTGAGGCTGTTACAAGGACAAGGGGGATAACTGAAACTGCAGAGTATTGGATCTAGCGTTTATGTCAGCAAAGCATGTGTAGACAATTGGGTACCGAACTGCATTGTGTTCGCACTGCTCAGAATTGCAGAGGGAAGGATATATGATAATCCCTTCTGACAAGGATAAAAGGTGAAGAACTGGTCCCAACAGTTCAATAAGGCAATGAAGTAAAGGATGGATCTGAGGCAAATTACAGCAAACAGATGGGAGCAGTGAACAGCCACGGGGATTAATGCACTTAATCAGCATTAATAAAGGAACTGGGAATTGGTGCATTTGTTCTTGCTATACCCTAATTACAAAGGTAGCCCAAAACCGCCCAATGGACCAGCTCATTTGGAGTCTCTTTTTTGACTAGGTATATCTGTCTCTTGCTAAACTGCTTGCTTATTTTTGGAGGAAAACCCTCCTCAATTAGGTAGATTGTACTCCCATGTTAGCCCCTGAATTAGAAGGTAGGTGTCAGATACATCATGAAACACTCAGATAAGAATTGCAGGGGGTGAGGGAGCAGCAATAATTTATTATCACAAACTATTTCCTTCATAAAAATCAGAAAACATTTTGGACTGGGATGGATGATCTCCTCCAAAATTTTCCTTTGAGACCTATTGTCTGAGATTCATAGAATAGGTCTTTGTTTAGCATGTAAAATAAAAAGCAGAAAAGATTTTAAGAAATCCTTCTTTACCTACACAACTCATTCAGTATCTCACACGTGTTCAGGAGACACTAGAGAAGTAGAGCAATTGATTCTGATGCTTTTACACTGCTAAATTCTATGTGACTTCGAAATATGCATTAAACGCATACATACATAGATTTGAATGCATTTCTGAAGATATGTACATGTATATATATCTCAGTTTGAGTATCTACTTAGTTAAAACAGCTGTAGATGCAGAGAGCCTAACTGAGGTGGACATTAAATACCCACATGTATCATGGAATCTTTCATAGACTATTGACTTCTTGATCAGTTAAAAATTTTGTTAATGAGATGGAGAGTAAGCAATTAATCACAGAATCATGCAGAATCACAGAATGGCCTGAGTTGAAAAGGACCACAGTGATCATCTAGTTTCAAGCCCCCTGTGTACAGGGTTGCTTATATTATATTATAATATTATGTTTAATATTTGTAATGTAAGTATGCTTAAAATTCCTTGCCAAGGCTAGTGTAAGAATTTCTTATTGTTCAATTAAGCTTTTTATTTTAAGTATTTAATATATTGTAAAGCAAAAGAGAAATAAAATGCTCTTCATACTGACTAACTGGAGAGTCTTCACTGTCATCACACTCGCAACATGCAAAAGACACATGACAGTTTTTTCTTTTTTCCGGGTACGGTTTGTTGTGCACAACAAATGTAACATTACTTACATTTGATGGAGCACCTAAGGCTATAAAAAGTAAAACTATTTCCCTTACAAATTCACTTTTTGGATTTAATGTATAACTTAGTATGCATTTTCTCCTTGATGAAACGCAGCATACTTCTCTGCTAGGACTGTATTTTAAAGCATCTTTCCTTGTAAGTCAGTGGTTTAGGAAATCATTACCTCCAGTTGAAGGCAAGTGATTATCATCCTTCTCTGGCAATTTTTTAGTAATCATATCGCATTTTGAAGAGTCATTAAGCATGAAGAAACAAAATGGGCTTTTAATGCAGGTGATATCTGATTTTCTCCATGTGTTGGAATGTATGACTTTCATTCGGTTCTTGCACCCTTCACTGTATCCATTGGCCTGAATATTTTGGCAGGAATCAGGGCACGGGATTTTATATTTAATAAGGCAAAGATTTCGGCAGATACAGGTGTAATACTAATTTGAAAGTAATTTGTGTGGCTAAGATTTAAGAGGTAGCATGCTGGTTCCTCAGAACTCAATGGAAATATAACTCTTGACTTCAGAAAGGCTTTGAACAGTTTTGCAAACAAAACAGCATGGGCTGTATTAACACTTCATTAAGCAGTTTTCTTCCCCTGGCTTTCTATGACATTAATTAGAGCACTAGATTTTAAAGGTGACAGCATCAAGGCCATTAAAATGATCAAGCTATTATGAAGTTTGTTCTTTCAAATCATATTGTGCAGTAGTTTGTTATTTAGATAATCTATGTGCATTTAGGACTTTTGCCTTAATTTGTGTGGACTCTTTATGTTGCTAAAAGCAGTCCCTGGGTATGTCCTTGACTATGATTGCACAATTTCATAGGAAAAAAAAGCAATCAGATCTGTCTTTTCACCTTTCACTGGGGTGCAACAGTAACTTACTCCTTTTGTAAAAGGTATTTACATAGGCACACCAAACAAGATGAATTATGTTTTAGAAAAATCCAGAAGTGGCTGCACCCCACTGGCAATGTCAAGGGCAGCCCTGTCCTCCATTTGGTCATTGACAGTGGGGAAACCAGGAGGAGGTGCCAGGACATCCACCGAATGAAGAGGACCGCATCATCCCTAAGAGTGTATGTCGCACAGCGCTGTATATTTTGTTCCTCATGTTCACTGTCATCTTTGGCACTATAGCGAGCGGTAAATAGTGGATTCCTAACAGGATTAATAGAATGATGGGAAATTGTAGGTAGACAGGAGACAAGACTGAGGACTTTAGCCTGATTTAGTAAGTCTTTTTCTTGTAGAACTGTTCAGTGTCCATACAGATTTCTTCTTGGGAATGAAACAATCTCTAGTACAGCAGCTGGCTTTTGGAAGCTTTTTATATAAGATGATGTCATGCCCAAAATAAACACACAATTTTCCCATGTTAGGAGGTATATTGTGAAACTGCTCTTATTCAGTAAAATGCAACACTTACCTGTGAGACCAGCAGCTTCTGCTGATAAGAAGGCACTCCAAGATAGAAGGAAAAACAGACCTGTCTCCAACATGGGGAAGTCACACAGCTTTGTAAATTTTGTCAAGTGCTGAAACACTTAATAAGGAAAAGTAAAAAGCAACTGTTTTTTAAGCTAAAATCGTCCCCATGATGGGGCTAGGGGGGGGAAGATGAAAGAAATGAATTCAACAAATCTGCTGTTTGAAGTATTTCTGTAGTTTTTGAACTAGTGCCTAATTGGTTTGTTTTATTTTATTTTCCTGGAAAAAGGGGACAGAAACTAATTTTGTCCAGTTCTGCATTGACTGGCATTTGTTTAACATTTATATTGAGGCTGAATGAGAAAGATGAAAGTAGGAATTATTCCTACTTTATAGTGTTTTACATGAATAACTGTAAAATAAAACAAAAAGTGCCGGGCAATATATGTGCCTTTTATTTCCATTTTAGGTAGGCTTAGTTTGTCTTGTTTTCTAGTTGGGAGTTTGCCGTGCATTTTTCTTTGATTGCTGCTAGTGTGTAATTTTTAAATACATTAATGTAGTCATAAATTCATAATTTAATCTCCGAATACTTCAAAACCTCAGCATCTCATTATTTACAAACAATAAAGACCGCTGTCATGCCTAATGTTAAAGAGATTTGCGTAACATTTGGAGATTGACTTAAGTTCTTTGTGAATTAAATGACTTGTCAATTTATGATTTGACTGTTTATGAAATACTGAGTGAACAGTGGAAAGGTTCAATCTGAAAGTAAAGATAGTCTTAGATATCACACATACAAATTTTCTCTCTGAAAATGAACCATAAAGGATATTAAAGCTGTGACAACTGCATAAGAGGATCCCATAGCAAACGATCCAGCAAAGATCCCCAGAAAATTTCCCACTGACTGAAAGAAAGCAGCAGCATCAAATGCATTAGGATTCTCCTTGGGACTGTAAATGGATATAGAGCTGAAAAGAGAACAAAGGGATGGGGGAGAGGGAGAGAAAATACAATCATGAATATAATCACACTGGCGTGATACTGGAATTGATAATTGGAAATAGATGTTTTTAGGGACATAAAATACAAAACAAGGCATCTCTGGACAGGTAGCAGATGGGAAAGCATAGTAGATAGAGACTGGGGTGGGAAACAGTTTATTTTCAAGGTATCACAATGGAAATCAACATTCTGCTGCCAGTCAGTACATTTTTATACTAGTAGTGCCATAAAGAATATTGTTTCCAGACCAAGTAAGCATTAATAGGTGTTAGGTGCATGAGAAATCTGCAGGGAAGATATATAACTGAATTATTTATTGACCATATGTCTTCAGAGCAGTTATATATTCACAGATATTTCTGATAAAAACTGCAGCTTTATGGCTGAGGCTCAAATGGGTGATACAAATCACAGTAGGTACCAAATATCTACAGCAGTGATCTTGTCATAGACTACCTAGTAGTCCCCTTCTTGGTGTAACCCTTCATAAATAGAACTGAAAGGTAGCAGGAGCTAAACAGGAAACCTTGTGGACAGGATGAATGTTGTCCCACAGAAAGAAATTAGTGAAGTTGTCAAAGGTCATCTCCCATATCCCACTTTTGAGTGCACCCCCCAAGAGAATATCTGGATGCGAGATGCTGCTACCAGAGGGGAGACTTAAACATTTTAAGTTCCAAGTTTAGTATTTGTTACTAGTCAGTCACTGTTCATAACATTAGGAATATGAAATACATATGCCTTTTTTGCTTCTGAAAACATTGAATTTAACAGATACACTAAGACCCCCAAACACTAATTAAAGTATGTTTCAGATCTTTCTGGTTCGTTGTTTTCAGTGCTGTAGGTCTTTCATGTGTACTGTTAAAGAAATTCTGGCACTGGATTCCAGAAAGTAGCATGGGTTGCTGGAAAATGACTGGTATTTTAAGCATTAAAAATTTAGAATTCTTAAAATACGTTGAATATTTTAAGCTCTTGCATATTAAGTATCTGGTCCCATCAGTGTGATATCTTCCATCTGGAGACAAGGTTTAGAATTGCAAATCTGCATGAAGGATTTTCTAAGCAGCTACATTAATTTAGGAAATTCCATAGAGTTTGAAGGCATGTGAAAATGGATCTCACATTTTCAGTGTGTAAAAAAAGGCTTCTGGTTTTCTAAAAGCACATGATGGGGTACCACAAAATATGAGTGATGAATACATATCCCCTGAAACAGAAATAACTGATCACCAAAATCTGATATGTCTAGTTATGCTGATGCACTGCTACAAAACTAGTGAAATGACTTGTAGTGGAATGTCCCATTAATATAACTACACAAATATTGTTCCCAGAGGAAATGCTAATTAGTCCTATTTCAACTGTTAGTCTCTCAGACCAGGGATCAGTTATAATTTCTTGCCCTCAAATAACTTCTGAAATGTTTGTCACCTCTGGCCTACTGAATATTTGTTGTTTTTACTTTATTTCCTATGGGGTTACTGTATTAAGCCATAAATATATTTGCAAAATGGATGAGACAGAATTTCCTTTGATAGACGTAGCTATTGCCTGTGATGCTGCATATGTTTAGCATAGAGAAGTGAAGGCTCTAGGCATTATTCTATAATTCTGTTACATATTACATTTAAGTGGCCTTCCAGAATTTATAGGAGGCCTCCAAGAAAGATAGAGAAAGGCATGGTGAGGGACTGGAATGAGTTGTCCAAAGAAATTGTGGATGCCCTGAAAGTGTTCGAAGTCAGGTTGGTGGGGCTTTAGGCACCCTGATGTGGAGGAATATGTCAGTGCCCATGGCAAGCGAATTGCAAATACGTGGCCTTTACAATCCCTTCCAACTTGTTTCTATGATTCTGTGATTCTATAATGTAATTTACTAAGTGCATTTTGTATACTTAGTAAGGGCTTGACTTAAGTTAGTCATGTAGAGTTGAAAGTATTTGGTAATGCGACCTGAAATGTTAGAACTAAAACTTAGGCATGACTTGACAGTAAAGCAGCCACTTGATTCTCTCTTATTTAGTTCTAATAAGTGTACAGAGACTGTAGGTGCTAACATATATTGATTAATGAAGTGTAAAATAGGAATTGACTTTCTATGTCATAGATACGGCCACCACCACTGAGTGGTGAATTCAGCAAGGTGAACCTGAATCACACCCTAACATCATGCAAAAACTCCTCTTAAATTTATGGGATCTGCTCACAAAAAGAATTTTCAGTAATAAAAAGTGAATCAAAAGAAGTGTTGACAGAGTGAAAGTTTACTAGTCAAGTTTCAGCTATAGCCATTAACTGACTTTTTTTTTAAGTATGTTTCTTAAGACAAGAAACGTTGACTTTGTTAAGACCATTAGGGTTCCAGTTCACCCTCCAAAAGGGCTTTCAGGTGTAGAAAAAAAATTCTATACTTGGTGTAGTTATTTCATTAACAAATACAGAGTGACTCATTCCCACTGAGAAATTTTTCTACTTAATATGGCCCCCAGAAATGTGATAATTTTAACCACCATAACACAACAGATGCTCATTATGGCAGCTATAGTTTCTGCTCTAAATCTTTCTAGAACTCAGGTTTTCCATGTGTATCTTTTTCCTACAGTTTTAAATGTATTTAGTTCTATTTTTGATTTCACATTACCATGTACTAACTTTATTATTGATTCTTCTAAATTTTTTTCTTCTCTAACACTGTCTTTTAACCTTCCAGACATGTAAAATACATGCTAATTTACCTGGTAATTTTCCTACATAAGCTATACTTAAATAGAACAGGATTTATTACCATTTATTTCATTACTTCCTACCAAGTCAATCATTTCACCTAAAAGTAAAATTTCAAAGCTTAACACTGGAGAAAACCATAATTGAACTTACAGTACCTCACTTCTGTGGTGTGCTACATAATACTAGACAGAAGAGAATCAGAGACAATATGCATTAAAAAAACATACCTGAAAATACGCAAATCTCAGATATTACCTAAAATACCTTTGCTGAATGAGTGATACCTTCTGTGAGTAATTAATTATTCAACTATGTAGTGATTTCATGAGCTACTAATTAAAAAAATCAAAATTGGTCATTTTATTCCAGAGTTCAAGTTGTTTTTAAGAAGAAAAAAAGTTTTTCTTTTTTTTTCTTTTTTAATCAGTACAGATAAAGGTAGGTCACTATATCATGTTAGAGTTTTCAGAGAAGTGGATTGAACTTAACAGTTCCTTTTCCCTCTAAACTTTTTAACTATATAGTTTTCCTAAAAGTCTTCGAAGAAAGCCCAAAAGACAGAACTATCATTTTCCCATAAGAGTTTGAACCAGAAGCTTGATATAAAATTGTACACTTAGTACCAGACACAAGCTTCTTGTGGCAACTTTTAGGTTGGTCTTTCAGGCTGCCTCGTAAACTAGCCCCGCACCAAGCAATAGCAGGTGAACAATAAAAATGTAAAGAAGTGGGATAAAGTAGGCATGCGAGTATGCTAAGCCAATAAATGCATATGTGAAGTAGAGACAAGCTCTGCAGATGATTAAGGGAAAGAAGAGGCAAACCACTGCAGGAAGTAGTTTTGAGGCGGATATGTGGAGATCTTGTAGGTGAGAATTTCCATAGACAACTTGATGCAATTTTCAGACATACATAGAATGGTTACCAGTAAGCTAAGTAAATGCACAGAACATGCACTAAAAGAGCATAGATGAGTCTTCTGTACATCCTTATGCATAAAGAAATCTGTCTCCTTGGAATTTATTCCTGACAGTATTTGAGAATATTTAGAAAAACAGGGCTCCAGAATCAAAGATTTCATATAAATAAACAAATCAATCATTCTATTGTTATGTGTAAGAAAAAGTTACTAGCAGATGGATGCTTGAGTGGTCAGCGTTTGAAACCTTCAATTTTATGGATGTCCAAAGCATTATTCTTTGCAATTCATCACACTGTGGTTTCATTCCACTCACAGCATGGTTTCCACATGCTGTTAGGAGTTCTACTGGTTTTAATTCTAGAAGAAGGTCTAGCAGCTATTTTAGAAATTATCTTACAGCACGGTTTACACCCCATTCAGTTCTCTCTGTTTAATGGCATATTTGGTTGTTCTTTTTTCTGTCTGCACCTTTGTTCCTCTATAGGCTTTTCCAGATTTTATGAGCTGTTAAAGGACTTTTTATTTTGATTACTTCAAACCAAACTAGCACTTACTATTGTAGTACCTAGGACATTTATTGTTTATGGAAACCTTTCTCAAAATGGATTTGTTATCAGTTCCAAAGTGGATAGCAGATGGCAGATGTCAAAGCACCAGGCATGCTAGAAAGGTAAAGCTGTTGCAGGGTTTATGTAAAACAGATGTTTTTCCATTTATGAGGAAAAGCAACATCTGCATGAAAATAAGAAAGGAATTCAGACTCTCTGCCAGATTTTCACTTAACAAAAATTATCATAAAGTAGATTTACTGATAGATTCAAGCTCCTTTTTAAGTGTCACAAAGTCTGAATTTAACTCAGTAAATTCACCTATGGAAATAAAACGAAGCTGCAAAATTCGAATGACTCCATCCCTTAGCTTGGGCAGTCAGAGATCAGTTTAGCTCATCAGGAATCGTTTTTGGCAGCTATTGATAATTTCTACACTGATAGGTATTTTAGTTTTCTTCAGCGTTCAGACCCAATAAAACAGACAGCAGCAGCTCAAAGTACCATCAGAGCAAATAACAAGTTGTCTTACTCCAGGTTGACATAGTAATGGCTTACTGGGCACAAATAATGAATAATTTCAAGACCAAAGCCGTATCTGATCTGGTTTGGGGGCTCCCTACCTGTGTACATCTCAGAAATATCCGGTGCTATTTATGAAACTTGAAATTTGTATTCATTATGTCAAGGTGCAGCAGAAAAATTAAAGCAAGGAATAAGGTTCTAATTAGTACAGGAGCACAAATTATGTTCCTTATACAAAAATTCATACCTTTGAACATGTGCCATAGTATTCTTCTTTCAGTATTCTAGACCAAATTCCAAGTAAATGAAATTTTTGCTGTTCTTTTCATAGGCAGTGGATAGAAACAATTTGGTTTTATAACTGAATTTTATGTACACATGCAGTGAGAAGCCTGCAAAAGAGTTAGTGTGCCTGGAAAAGATGATGAAAGTGAGGAGCCAGGCACACATCCATGCGTTCAGAACAATACCCTGATTGCTTCAGGAAAGGTGGCATTGTCCTGATCACTAATTTCCTAAAATTTACCTTTCTGGGGGAGTAACTTTTCCTCTCAGAAGATCAAATGCAAGAAGTCCCTATGCTGAACCCCTAGCTCAGCTGTATTTTAAATCTTCCTTAGCACATCTTCACTTCTCTTTTCTAGGAACTGTATGTTTTATAATATTTATAATAGATAATATTATATGTGTATAATATTATTATATATAAAAATATTATATATATATTACCGTAAGGTAGCATTTGCTTTGGATGAGGTAATGGGAATTTTAAGGCACTTGAATATATATGTATATATATCTATACACACATATATTGTATATACATTGTATATGTGTGTGTGTATAGATATATATACATGCATTTATATATACTTGTATGTATATATATATATACACACAGACACACAATAATCTTAAAATTCCCATTACCTCATCCAAAGCAAATGCTATCTTATTTTGATCTTTGATAGAAAGAGATCCTGATAAACTGCAATCTGGACTTAAAATTCCTTGTAAAATAAACTAAGGCTTCATATCTTAGCATTTATCTGAGGCTTGCCACAGGAATGTTCTGTTCTTATATGATTGTTATTGCTTCTAAATGCCTAATTTTTGTACATGTATTTGATGACTCTGTTCAAAAAAATCTGTCCCATACTCCTGTTAGAGGAATGAGGCACATCAGCACAGAACAGATGGCGGATAGTGGTTCATCTATGATGGGATGTGCTGCATAGTGCGTTACACTATTGCCACTGTATGACTGTCTTTACTTTGAGCAGATGATATCAAAAGGCACATAATTTAGAGACTTTTGTGCCTGCAAATGTGATCCTTTCTCATTTGGATGCCACAGTGATAATCCACCCCAGAGGTAAACCTCCTTTCTTTTAAAATATTGCATAAAGTGAAATGGCCTGTATATTTAAAGAGGCTTGAAGTGTGTCCTCCCATTTATGGAGCTTGAGTGGCTACTGCAAAGATGCATGTAGTGGGAAGAAAGTAGAAACAATCAGCCACCAAGAAACACATATAAGTAAATTAATATGTTCATATGAAGAGCTGGAATTTTCTTCCCTCTTGAATCTCTATAATCACTTACACCTAAGCAAAACAGAATTGGCAAATTAGAAGAGCAGTACTGTAAAAATCATGCAGTATTTCTGCATAGAAAAGATGACTGTAGAAGATACCAGTAATGTATCAAACCAGCAATCCTCTGATTTAATGAGAAAAAAGAAAAGTACCTTCCAAACAGCTTCTAGAGGAACAACAGAAATGAAGTCAGTCCCATATGGTATTTGAAACAATTCTTTTGCACCATGCTGCTTGAGCTACCACACATGACCAATAGAGGATATCTAGCAAATATAACACTTCATACTTGTAAGAGCAGCTTTAGGCATCCGGGAAGTGAAATAATCCCCAAGAGATGTTTCAAAATGGTAAAAACTAAAAAGTAGAACCTAAAATTTAAAGGGATATATTGTGCCATTAAGGGAAATAGATATGCTCTGAGTTAGCATTTTCACTATTATTTGTCCATTACTTTAAATTATTTTTTGTCTCTCTACTCCTGAACCCTGACTTAGAATAGTAGTTATTGTCCACTCGCATATTTTGTTTAAATGATCGAATGGTTTGTATTTCTCAAATAATATGGTAATGCAAAGCACTTGCTTTCTTTGTGTGTGCTAGACCTTTACTTTTGTAGTATTCTTTACTATATCGTTCTTCATCTTTGTATTGTCCTTCAATGTCTTGCCTGTGAACCACTAGCATCCAAAGTTACTTAGAGCAGAGTTGATAAATATTTATCAGAAACATTTACACAACTTTTCACTTATGTGGTGGTTCCTACGTTAGTCCAGGGTGATGCTTTCATGAAACAAGGATATTCAGTGAAAACGAAATGTTTCTTGTGAAAGACAAAAATTGAATTCAAGTGTAATTGCGAATGTTCTATGAGTGTAGGGGAAAAAGTTCATCGTGCTCTTGGAGGCTTAATTCTATCCACAGACCTTTTTTATTTGTACAAAAAATTGCAAAATGTGACACTATTGGACTTAATCTGTACACCTGGAGTGCAAATAATAAAACATCAGAGCTAACAAGATGCTGACCAATGTGTCTATAAGAAGCAAGGGAAGTGACTGCTGGATGGATGGTCTTAATTATCCTTCCATTTTGTACTAAAATTATTGGGATAACTCCAGGGTCAGACAATGAAGACAGAACTATCCTTGTCTTTTACAGTGACTGCACTCTTGCAAATACATATAATATTCCAGTTAAATTCTGCAAAATGATTAGTAAAATGATACAGTCTGATGGTTGCCTGTATGAAGTGATACATTAGAATGCTTCAGCACATTATCATTAAATGACTAAAATTGTCGTTCTGCTTGAACATTCTAGACACGAAACCACCTCAGATGAGCATCTGAAGTAACTCCACTGATTCAGTGCAATAGTTCCAGATTTGCACTAGTGACATAAAAAAGTAGAATATGACCCAGCACTTTCTGAAAATTTTCAAAGAGGCTGGCTAGCCATGATAAATCCTTTGCCCTTATGGGCTACCAGTAGAGATTATGGGGAAGCAGTTTGCACTAAAGTGTTACTGAATTGTAGTTTTTTTCTTAGAATCACACGGCCCACGATTTTGCTCAGGAGATGCTTAAAGCTGAAATAACAGAAAATGCTGTTTATTTTACGCAGACAGTGTTAGCTTCATTTAGGGTTTGACTCACTGTCATAACATTGTTGCAGAACTCACTACATCCATCTGCAATGTAAAGTATTGAGGGATCTACAGCAGCCTTCCATTTGTAGTAACAGCAAGTCCTTATCCGTCAGAAACACGCGTTATAATATTGTAGCAGTTTGGAATGTGAATGAAGGATCGAGGGACACTTTCAGATTGCTAGCTGATCAATGAAAGAGCATAAGCAGTATGTTCGTATTCACTACTCAGAGTTTTTCTCTTCTTTGGCTTATGCTTATAAGCCAAAGCTTATCTGCTTATGCAGATCCTGATGTTGGTGTGTTTTGGGGTGATGAGTCCAACTTTTCCTCCCAGACAGCACTCCAAGTTCACAGGAGATGTGCAGCTCAGTTAACACAAAGAAAGCATGAGGTTCTAAGTGCTCAGTGCTTCTCAGCATGGGAAAAACAAATAGCCTGTTCTTTTACTGCTTCTCTCCTCTGTATGAATACAACAAGAAAAAAAATCCATTCTTTAGAGGTAGATCTTCTTTGGTAAATTTATCTCAGTAATGGTAGAAGTAATTTTGTTTCCCCCATTTTTCCTTTTTGTTACCTCCCTGAAATAAACTGTCTTTGACACAGAGTACTTGAATAAATCTAGATTAAGTGATCGTCCTTGTTAAAAAAAAGTCTAGATTTTTTTTTAAAGTAAGCAGTGAAATATGGGTATTTCTTGTCTGTAAAGAGGTTTATAAGCTACAGTTCTTGATGAAAACGCTATCCTAGATGGAGCTAAGTCAGCTGTTTGAGAATGCGCATAGCTGCTGGAGTGTCTGGATAGTCTGTTGCTTGTAGCAGTAGAATCACAAAATGGTTTGAGTTGGAAGGGACCTTTCAAGGCCATCTAGGCCAACTCCTCTGCAATGAACAGGGGCACCAACAGCTCAATTAGGTTGCTCAGTGCCTGACTTTGAATGTCTCCAGGGATGGAGCTTCCACCTCCCCTCTGGGCAACTCGTACCAGTGACTCCGTAACTTTATTGTAAAAAAAACCAAAAAACAACTTTTTCCTTATTTAGGAAACATACAAAGAAAATAGGTTTTGTGATTCCTAAGGCACCTGGGCCACACTAGGTTACCATACCTCAATCCTGACTTGGCACAACATGTATCTCGAGATTTGGAGCAATACTTTTCAGCTGGTTTTCAGTAGCGGAGCTTGTAGTCCATTAACAGCAGGTTGCAACTGATATGAATGAAAGTCTTGAAGCATATTTTGAACTATTTTGTGCTAGCATTTCAAACTACCTATGAAATATTCCTTTACATTAGATATTAGTGTGTTTCAAGGATAGATAAAATCCTTTTTCTCTCAGTGAATACATACCCTTCATATGTACTATTTGCTGTCTCTATGCTGCGGCTGAGATCATAGCTGTTATGGGAATAGAGATTTTCAAACCTTGGTACCCTATCCATTTTTTTCAAGGCCTCACCAAACAGATGATAATTTTGGGCTCTTGCTAATCTGGATTTGAGATGAGCCAGTAATCTAAAGAAGAAAATCTTTATAATCGTCTGAGCTGTTCAATCCCACCTACATTTCATTATTGAAAATATTTTCTATATTTTTCTTTAAAAAAATTGAAAGACTAGGGAAAAATGACTCTGCTGATATCTGAATGAAATACTATCTTGATAACAGAACTTTTCTCACAGATATTAGTTCCACTTCTTTTGCTTTATAATAAACGGTTGCAGTTGTTGCCATGGCAATTTTCATTTTAAAAAATGTGTCCAAGTGAAGACAAGAAATGCATCTGTTATCATGAGAAAGTCTAAACTAAATCCAGATGTGAACTGCATGCTTTGATGTTGGCACTAATAATGTCAGAAACAAAACATGTTACATGTTTTGTTGTCTGGATATATGAGGACGGGGATTTAGGAATATTTTCCATTGTAGGGCTCTGCTTGTGAACCAAATATAGCAAATGAACAGAATGAAACAGAGGGAAATGCACTTCACTTGCTGCAATAGCTGGTAAGCCTTGAATTACCAGAGAATGATGGTAATATTTCTGTAGGAGCAAGGTAGACCTGAAACTTTCCTCGCTTACCTTTCTGAAAATACATAAGCTTTTTGGTATTTGCAACTTAAAAAAAGAAAGAAAAAATCCAAGCCACGGTAGAAATTTTTAAATTACAATCTTACTTATTTACTGTCTTATCACTCTGTATCCTGAAGTTTTTTAAAATCACATTTAATGTTGGACTCAGTATATTAACTCAAAATCATGAGACAAGGAAGGTCTAATCCAACCAGTTCCAACATAAGTAATGATAGATTTGGGAAAACTGCTCAGTATTGCTTAGGTATAGTCCATTCAAGTCACTCTAGGGAAAATAAACAATGAGAGAACTCTGAGGAAGTGATAGAGGAGTAACTCTGAACTTACTCATAATGGAAAAAAAAAAAAAAAAAAAAAAAGACTTCTATTTCTAGCACATACTGACTGAAAATCCCGGAGTGGGAATTAGTTACTCAAAACACAAGAATTTAGAGACAAACTGTATAGTCTGACAGAGTATAGAAGTTAGGCTGGATGAAGTACAGTTGAACAGTGGCTTTGAATCAGTTTTTTTTTCCTTTGTCCTTGCCTGGAGTTGCAGAAGAGCCCTTTGGCCTGAACCCATTCTGAATTGTAGCTGGCTCTCCAAAACCGTGCAATATGCATAAGTGCTTATGCTGAAGTTTTTGGACACACATTTGAACTGTTCCTTAACCCACAAGATTTGAAGAGCTAAGGAAGATCTTCCTTGGTTTAAAATTAACATCCCTGCCTATTATGTGTGACTTTGACCCAATGTGGATAAATCTCACGGAAATGATACACAACTAAACAATTTTTGCTCCTTGACTTGTAAAGATTCCATGGATTTACAACTAAATATTTATTACAACAGACTATTTGCCACCATTTTTTTCCTTGACTGGTAGTTCTGTGAGACTTAAATATAGCTATTAATTAAAATGAAAATACTGTCACTAGCTTCATCACCCTCAGAATTACTACAATAAGGGAGTCTTTCCTCACCATCTTATGCATTCACCTCACTGTAAAAATACACAATGGAAACATTCTTCTACCAATGGGCTCAGTCGTGCTAACTAGAAATAGAACAAAGAGCTGCAAACAAGGATCTTAAAATGATCCTAACATATATTTACCATCATTATATAGGAATAAAATACTGTAATAAAATATATAGCATAAAAGTGGTTCAGGAGATGGAAGTATTTTCTTCAGGAATACTTCCATCTATTCATAATCCTTTTCCAGTTTAAAACAGAGAACAGTTGTTTGCCATGCATGCTCTTATTCTCATCTCTCTTGCTATCATTTCTGGCTCAGTTTGCTCTACATTAGCAGAACAATGCAGAAAAGGGAAAACAATTTTTTTTTTTAATTTAATTGAGTATAAGAAAGCAATAAATGGGAAAACAAAATGAAAACACTGTGTTTAAAAATGTCTTCACTTCTGTGAAATTTTGTAATGGAAAATTAATTAAAAACAGGGCATATCCATTTAATAAATTGTTGGAATGCTGTTTTGTTCAAAGTTCTCATATTTAAAATTTATTCTTCAAATCCAAATTCTAATGTCATAGAATCATAATAGAATCATAGAACAGCTTAGATTGGAGGAGGCCTTAAAGATCACCCAATTTCAACCCCCTTGCCACAGGCTGGCTGCCCCCACACCAGCTTAGGCTGCCAGGGCCCCGTTCAACTTTGCGTGAATGCTGTAAGAGACATGTTGTCCACAGCAATCTGGGCAGTATTGCCAGTGCCTCATCACTCTGAGTGAAAAATTTCTTCCCAATGTCTAACCTAAATCTCCACTTTTTTAGTTTAAAGCCTTTCTCCCTTGTACTACCACTATCAGACCATGTAAAAAGCCAGTCTTCCTCCAGCTTGTAAGCTCCCTTTAAGTACTGGAAGGCTGCAATGAGGTCTTTCTTCTCTAAGCTAACCAAGTCCAACTCCCCCAGCCTTTCTTCATAGGAGAGGTGCTCCAGGCCTGAGGTCATCTGGATCCTCTGTTCATGTTACTAGGCCTCCTCAGAAATGTATTGAAATTTCATTAGAACTACAAATAACATATGCATATGGGTATCACATTCAAAATATGTAGATCATTATAATTAGCAATTAGTTGGAGAACATCAAAGTACCAAACACATTAAGAGGAAACCGATAAGACTAGATTTTTTTCCTTAATACAATGGTCTTTGCAGCACTTCCTAAGTCCCATTTCCCTAAACAGTGTAGAAACCACTGAGCTTTGTCATGCTGGAGTATCTCAGGGACATCTTCACCACTGCCTCCCTGATTGTCTGACATCTTTCAGCCTAGTTCATGCCTGCAGCATGCCAAGCAATGCTCTTATTTTAACTGGGCACTGGTTTTTCCTAGTTTGTGACTTTGTCAAACTGATAGTGTTTAGAATATGTTTCCTTGTTGCATTCACACTTTTCAGAAAGGCTATTATTTTTAAATCACTGCAGAAGAAATCTAGTCATTTTGCAAAAGCAGTATGGAGCAATTATATCTTTTTTTGTCTGTGTTTGACAAAATCCTTGCCTGAGCTAGACTTTTCTCTCCTCAGGAAAGGAGAGAGGAATTTACACATCTGTTACTCCTCTTCCATCCTTAAGAATATATGCCTAAATCTAGTAAATTTTTGAAATTTCTGAAATGTTAACTGACAAATTTCAGCACAGATCTGACAAATGTCATCAGCTAAAAACCTTCTAAGACCTCATTTACATTAGACTTGTGCCATCTAAAACTTGTGTAATTTTTTTCCTGCAATTGTTGCTTCCCAAATTCTGCCACCTGCTGCTACATCAGCCTTCAGAACTGAATTGCAGCATTGCTTTCTTGTCCTCCTCTCTTCTCTGTTTTTCACAAAGGAACATATGACAGAAAAAATGACTGATGACTGCAGCAGTAGTGGTGGAGTAGATCATGCAATTCAGGGGAATGGATAAATAGACAGTGGCCGTTGTCTGTTGAAAAGATGAAAGAAAGAGAAGGTGGAAGGCTGGGACCAAAAAAAAATCAGGTGGAAATGAAAGACTGGAACTCCATCACCATTGGAATAAGTTCTAAGAACAGAAGTTTGCTGAGTCTCACTGTTTAAGTAGCTGTAAAATGTACTTGCTAGAGGTATATAGTCCTCCTCCTGCTGTGCTTTTCACTCAGGGAAGGCAGGTGCACACTGGTGCATCAATTATTCTCTTTGCTCAAGTGACAAAAGTATATTTTGAAAACAGTCAAGTTTCTAATTCAAATGTCAAGCTATGCACATTGAAATAATGCCTTGAGTATGGAGTAAGGAAGGTTTTCTGTGTATGAAAAACAAACACAAAAACTTACATTTGATTAAAATTTTTACAGAAGGTGTATCTCAACTTGTCTTCTGTAAAATATGAAAAAATATTTTGGGCATTAGGTAACTATTAAGTACTTGATAACATTTTTGTTATTTTGATGTGCTTCATGGATGATTCCCCACGCAAACAAAAACATGCATGTACATGTGTACAGATCCAAAAGAATTTCATGTGGAGTGATGTCATTTCACTCTAACGGACTTAGCAGCTTATGGATTTGAGTCTTAAAAGATAAAGGCCTGCAGCTGGAAATAGTTTACCTGATGCTGCTCCTACTCGAATGAAAAATAAAATTTAGAGCAGGTTACAATGATAGAATTCAAATGAAAGTAGCACATAGCTTGTGGAGAGTTCATGGAAGTGGGATCGGGAAATAAGCAGTACATTTCTAACACAGTGCAAGCAGGTTGTTCCTATATATTTTTCACATGAGCACAACCTCATCTACAGACAACAAAAGAATTTTTATGGTTTCATACTTGTGCAACAGAACTTCTATGTCTTTTGAAATAGCCATACAATTCAATGCTGTGTTTCTGGAAAGGTTTTCAACAATGAATAGGTATTGGTTGGTACCAGGTAAATAAAAAGGAAAACTTCCCCTCACATTTCCAACACATATTCCTCTTCCGTCTGCCCTTCTAAGAAGACTTGATAACATGTTGATCTATCACAAGAACCAGGTGGATTCTTGCAGACAACATCTCAGCTAGATGAGCTTTATTTTGGAACAGTTCAAGAGAAATAGCATCAATACATTCGTTTTAAACTCTAAGGGAGTTGTCTCTGTAAGTTGAACTAGACTCTGTGTGTAATTATCTTCCTCTCAGAAAATCTGTCTTATTCACTAGAGAAAGGTTATTTGGATAAGAAAAAACATCTGGAAAAGCTCAGAAAAAAAGCTGACTCGTACCAGGGTGTACTTCAGCTCTGAGTTCCCAATAGGAATCTTTGAAATGAAGAAGCTTTGATGTCAAGTCAGTCATTTGTGTGGAAAATGTATCTAACTAATTGCCTTTTAGATGTTATTTGCAAGCAATGCAAGCAGCATTCTTAATTCTGAGCTTACATTTCATATTTTTTAATGTTATCAATTTGTTAGTGTATAAATGGACAGAAATACCTGCAGCTAGTCTGATTTGATTGGTTATGACAAGTACAGACATTCCCAGCTGATTTGAGCTAAGTTACAATTTCATACATCCCTAAGGGAAATCTCCATAACAGTACTTAATGAAATCTATTCTAGTTTACCAGACAGCAACTGAAGGCTGCCTATTCAAATAAACTGCATAAACAAAACAAAGCCAATTAGATAACCTATAACTAGAGAGACCTTCATCACATAATAACGAGAAGCTAAGTAGAATTTTAATACAGTACTAGTATCGGAAACAGGGATTTGAAAGTGAAAGAAATACAGTGATGAGGACTATCTCCTAACAAAATTCTGTCCCAAATGTACATTTCCATACTGAATTTTCCGAAATTCCATAGTAGCTCCCCCAGTTTAAGCACAGAACTGCTCTGTACGGTAAGGTTCATGAACAAAAAAGAAAGGAAGTTTTATTAAGCAAAGACACCACTATGTTATGCAGGATATCCTCTATTCCAGGAAATCAGGTCTTTTAAAGTTTCTGCTAATAGCAAGCTTGGTCAGCTTCCCAGTGCTTGCATCTCCTGTTCCAGATGGTCAGTGACGTGAAACTCTAATTATCATCAACAAAATAAGCAGGGAACTAAGCCCTTCCTCAAAGGTAAAAAGAGCAGATGGGCAACCATAATTTCATTATTATAGAAATAATAGATTGAAAAGATTCCTCATTCACCTTTTAAAATCAACAGTAAACTTGTTGAACAATTAACTGCTTACTGTTTTAATTTATCGTTACTCTGTTATTTGTCTGGCTCAGTTGCTGCTTGGTGTGTAAGCTTTCTAATAGCAGTATGAAAGTAGCCAAATTTGTCTTGTCCAAGGGGAACCAGTAAGCAGAATGTTTGGCTGAGCTTCCTTCCAGCATTTTGCTCTCTTACAAGTTTTCAGCAAATTCTATTTTATTCCCTTCTGCAGAATAACAGTTATTCCTTCCTAGGAATCTTTATGGGAATAATTACAAATGTAATTTATCTGGTTTATGTGCTTGGTCATTTTTCCAGAAATGTAGTTCCGCAGATTTTCCATAATCCCCAGATATTTGTCAAGGATTGAGGGTCATGCAAATCAGTACAGTGGAACACTCTGTGACTGTTGTGAGGCAGGGCCGGTTTGTCTTTGATCCGTGAGTTCTAGGTCAGGTTTCTCTCTATTCACCTGTCTAAGCCTGCCCCTACCAAGCTGAGCTCACAAAAGCTCTAGTTCTGCCAAATTTATTTCTGTAACAACAGTTCCGAATTGTCTGGAGACAAATCCCTGTGTAGAATCTCACTCCTTTCCTGATTTCAGTTCATCACATGATTAGAATGCACCATTTGTTAGAACTGGCAGACCTAGTTCCTGTGCTTTTCACAGTTTTCTTCCACTTCATAAGCACCTTTTCACGTACTACTTAAGAATTTCAAAAGCAGGCTTTCCTATCAAAACAAAATAAATTTCTGCAAAATTGCACCAAAGAAAAACATTTGTATGTAAAATGAGGTTTTCCTCTGTATCCCTTTGAGTGAGCAAGACTTTCTTCCCTGTTAAGAGTTTACAATCTACAGCTTTTTGTGTTAACATTATGATCTGCATTTACATAGCATACCACATCTAGATTTCTTATCATGTCTTGTCTTTTCTCATCCTTGCTTCTTTTTTTTTTCCTAGACATATCTTCACAAAGTCTACGAGTTGCCTTCACAAGCTCAGTTTCAAACTTTCTCTTTCATCCCCACTTCACCACCTCTTCCTACCCTCAGAAATATATATGCTACTTATTTTCTTAAAGGAGGAAAATGCTGCATGTATTAATCCTTTTATCTGTTTCTCCTCTGTCTGATAGCACAGATGCTTCTATTTCTGTCTTTACTTCCAAGGCCAGAAATGTGTCTCTGTACAATGCTTGGCAACGAATGAGATATATACACTTCTGAAAAGAATGAACTAGGTTGAACAATTTTGTCTGGGTATAGTAAAGCTATTAATTGTGTGTGGTGCTCACTCATGAATAGGGGGTGGAGGGCTTATGCTGTTAATTACATGCTGTTTTACTTAGATTGTGTGAGTAATATCTCTGCACTTATATACATGTTAGAAACAAACAGAACTAAAATGAGGTGGGTGTTTTTTCCACATCAGTAGCTGAAATTATATGGTAATAGATACTAAGAAGCTGTATGGTTAAAATGGCTAAAAAACAAGGACAGCGTAGAAACATGCTCTTTCACTTCCTTTGACTCAATACTGAAGCAATCATATTTTTTGCTACTTGGTAACAGTTCCTAATAAATCCCAGCAGGAGATACGGGACACAGGCTGACAGATGTCACCATATTCTTAAACTTACTGAACTACCATTTTGCTGCAGATATGAGGAATTTGAAACAAAGAATAGGAAAGCCTTTTATGGCAGCATATGATACAAAAAGTTTTGAGATAGTAAATATGGAAAGCCACAATGTCACTTCTAATGTCCACTTTCCAACTTCAATAATAGAAAATTATGAGATGAGAATATTCAGCTATCTTTCCTCTGCTAAATTTGTTATTCAATGTTTTTGAGGATCAAAGTGTGGCAAAGACTATCCAGAATAATGCTTCAAAAATGCTTTCAAAAAACCACAGAAGAAGTAAAAATACTGGTAAACAAGAAAATAACTAAAATCAGAAAGATTTAAAGGTTCTATTTGAGGTCCATTTTCTATTCTTCTATTTTGAAGAGATGTGAATCTAAAATTAGTTATATCGTGACTGTACCTATCAGTAAGAATCACCAGTGTGACAGAAGGAATTCTATTTAGTTCCTAAGGCAATTACAGGAATTGCTGTCTGAGAAATGTCAGCCTTAGAAGGGGCTAGCATAAACTGAGATGAGCTCTGGCTTACAAGTTATTTTCCTTGGAAATAGATACTGTTTTTCAACAAATTTGTCTCAGTTACCACTGCTTTATTATTTTAGAAAGCCCTATACAAGTTTCTATGGGAACTGTGGACAAAAAACAGTGTGACATTAATTTGAATATGATAATACTACACTAGAATGAAAGAATTTTTTGAGCAGAGAGGAGCTGTGCTATGAAAAATGTTGGTAAATGTCTGCCCTGGAAATATTTAAGAGGAGCTGTGAAATTTCTTTTACAAAGATCTTCCTTACTGAGCATCATAAAGCTGATCATCACCTATATGAATTAGTCCTCCACTTTTCCCCTCAATATCAGCCCTACTGTCACAAAAACATTGACTAATTGGAGTGTCTTCTTTGTACTATATCCTACTCTGGTGGATAACCTCTGTTATGAGGAAGGAAAGATTAAATGGACGTTCTCCAAATTATTTGTCACACATTTCAAGTCTTCACAACTGTTAAAAATGGGTCTGGATTCTAAGGATGGTTAATTTATCAAGTACAGGTATGGTGTCATATGCTGTGTTATGTCATGAAAAAAGCACTTTAAATGTATCTGTTAATAGAGAGAACAGTCGTATTCAAGAACTCTGGGAAATGAAATATCTTCATCATGGCAAATTGCTTGGTAAATCTTTGAAACAACACATAGAAACATCCTCCTACTAGCATATCATTTAAGGTACTTAAAAATGGCAAGTCAAACTTCACAAGAAAACTATGTTTGCAGTATTACTTTCTTCTCTTCTTCAAAATATCCACACTTCTAACCTTTCTAGGAAAATTAGCATTCTGACAAAGGAGATTATTTCAGAAGATGAAAAGATAAAAGAGAACACGTTTCTGGCTTCTTTCCACACTTTTTATCTTCAAGATTTCCACTTCATCCATGTATCAAACTGTTTTTAATTGCATATAAGAGGGGGACATGAACTGTAATAAATTAGTTTCTTGTTACGTGTCACACTGTCATAGAATCACAGAATCATAAACCATAGGATAATTTGTGTTGGAAGGAGCCTTAAAGATTATCTGTTCCCCTGCCATCAATTCCCCTGCCACACACAGAGACACCTTTCAGTAGCCCAGGTTTCCCAAGTCCCCATCACAGCTGCCGTTGAACACTTCCAAAGAAATACAGTGTTGTGTGCTGATCCTTTGTTTTGTTATTCATACTAGCTAAAATGCCTTGTGACTTCAGTACTATAACTTCCTCCAGGAAAGGAAAGAAACAAAGAAATCCATCAGGTCGACTGAGCAATAAATAGTACAGGAACCAGTGAAGAAATGGAGGCATGTCTTTTGTGTAATGATGGTACAAACATTTCTGACATTGATTACAATGGAAACATTTATTGTGCAATGTTCTCCTAGAAAATTTATTAGTAGGGAACATAACAATATTCATTAGTGTTTTCCACATCCTGCACTCTGAGACTGCTCAGCATGAGAAAGATTAACTAGCTTTGCTAAATATATTGGGTCAACGTAGCTGACAGCACTAAATATTGTGAGATGTGGTAGAAATGTCGCTGTTTCAACAACAGCTTACACACTTTATTCAGCAAATTCTCATGTAAAGGAACAAAAACTTTATGAAGTCAAAAGCTACAGCATGTGCACTCAAAATACACGTGACTGTTTAATTCAACAAGTGATGTAAAAAGAGAGAACAATGAAAAGGAGTGAAAATGAAATAAAAGTTTAGTCTTCAAGATTTGCCCCCAAATATTACTAAATTACTAATTTTCAACCAGATTCAACAGTCTTCATCACACAATTCCAATTGAAGTTATGATCTTTAAATTTGTTCCTCAGCTAGTAAGTGCCCGAGCACACAAACAGCTAATTGCATTTGTCTGTACAGTGCTATTAACATTCCTCAGCAATGATAAACATTCCTGGGTTTAAAATCTATGAAAAAAAAAATAATCACATTGAATGTTGTGTCCTACAGCTTTCGTAAAAGGTTGCCATAATACCTTCACCACCAATCTTAAGCAGATTCCTTTCTTTACCCCCTTTCTTGTAACAAGACATTCCTTCAGACATTAACTTGGTTATTCTGTTAGTTGATGAAACACACTGTGTACTCTTATTCTGTCTTCTGTTTACCACAGTATACAATGGAACTTGTTATTGCTTTTCCATATCTGTAAATACTGCTCTCATACCTTTTTTAATAGTCCCCTATTACTGTAATTAAGAATACACTGTTTGCACCATCCCAAAAAGTGTTATGTGTTATAGAGAAAAAAGCTAGCTGTTCTTTGATAGCAACAGAAAAAATAATATTCTTCATTTAAACTCAGTTTGGTTTACAAGGGCATTAACACACTGAAACTGACATTATTAATATGTAGCTTTAATTAAAAAGCTACAGAAAGGAAGTTCATTTTAGGTTGCAGAAACATAGTATTTGTGCAGAAACTGATTATTTAAGCCAGAAATTAAAGAAATGTGAAACTGATATGACATATTCTCTTCAGTGTCTGCAAATTACTAAATCTATTAGAGAAGTCAAAGTAAGTATTACTCACACTGGATATACAGACACTACAATAGTTTCCCAATGACAGGAGATTCTTTAGTAAAAAAGAAAAAATGTTTCTAATATTCCATGTACAGCAAAGACATCAGAAGATAACCAGCATTTGTAGCAGATATCCTTGTTGATTATTCTATCGGTTTATAGGCAGAAAGTCCTAACCAAAGTCTGAGTACATGAAAGAGCAGAGGTTAGAAACCCATGAATCATGTACCACTGATAGTATTTTCTTTCTAGTTTTGCTTTGCAGCTGAGTTTCACTGCTGAACAGATCCATGTGCTTTGACATCACAGTGACTGAAAACTAGACACGCTTAAGAGATTTTGGGATTGAGCTGCTTGTAGGTAACTTTTCCATCATCTGTGCACCTTGCACTAAGAGATGAAGAGTCTAAATGAGCTATATATGGCTAGGTCTCTATTAAACAAAACAAAATTGAAAACAGAAGTAAGTCTCAAGAGTTTTGGTCATGTACATGCTTCCTTCCAATTTTGACAGCAGCATTAATGGATACTTTTCTATCTGTTCTCCCTACAGAGGTTTCCAGTCTTAGCTTTCCTTTTGTGCATTTTGTTGTCTGATTTACTTGATGCTTTGCTACATGACACATTCCATCCACACACACTGAATGTGGCAGACATGCTCAGACATTTGGCAGTGTTTGAAAATATTATTCTTGCTCTGAAATCAATGCAAGAAGTTTAGTGTAGGTAAATGTAAGTAGGCTGATAATTGAAGATGAAAAATGATAAATAGAAATGCTATTTTTAAATTTTTTAAAAAATTCAACTAG
This sequence comes from Centrocercus urophasianus, assembly GCF_019232065.1. Classification (NCBI taxonomy): domain Eukaryota; kingdom Metazoa; phylum Chordata; class Aves; order Galliformes; family Phasianidae; genus Centrocercus; species Centrocercus urophasianus. The sequence goes on along the minus strand of NW_024884744.1, from coordinate 13,039,736 downwards.
TATAAGATTCTCTGTGTCTTTCAGACAAAATGTAAGATTATTTTTTCAAGACTAATCTTGGTAAGTCTGTTCTTCTCAAGGATAGGATGAATCCTAGTTCAAGAAGCTGTATTTTAGGAAGAAAAGATGGCAACAACTTGGGCCTTTGCTGTGCAGCATCTGCAAGCATCCCAGAAAACTGAATTCGATTTTTAACAGAATTATATTACTTTAACATCATCTGCAAGAATCATTTGTCTTTCTAGCAAAGCTCTAGGAAGCATGTAATACATGTAGAGCAGAGTTAACTTGAGATCCTGTTAATCATGTATTTAGCATCTGTGTTTTTAGGAGAACAAATGACTTTTGCTCATCATTTGTGATGCTTGAGGATTCATGACAATGAAAAGGCTATAAACAAATTTAAGATAATATTACCATCTGAAACTCTGTCAGATTTAATAGGTGGAAGGAGATAAACTGAGTTAGAGTGTGCCACTTTGTGATTTGAATCCTGGAAAATAATAGATTCCATAGGCTACCCTATGTCCAAGGTGTCTATTCAACTTTATTCAAGATATCTTATAAGGTGGAAAAACAAATCATGCTGTGTGGTAAATGTTGAGTCCCAGCCTGAATCACTGATTGAACACCTGGCAAAGGACCCAGCCAGTCCTGGGATCACAGGTGAAGACAATTCATCTGTGTGACCAGAAGGGGGTGGAGCCTGGCTGTACCTCTTTTAGACCTCATTTAAAGGCTATCTGAGAGTGGGGAAGGATGTCTTTCTGGAGATCCCTTCCTTGTGGAATTTTCCTCGTGAGCCTAGATCGTCAGGGCTAGGTGAGCACTTTCCCTTTGTAACACCTGTCCATCATGCTAGCCCTTTTGCCACTACATCTCCTATACTGCTATTCAATTGTGTTGATCTTTCTGACTGTTACATGTGGTAAATTAAACACACGTGTTTTTCAGAATATACTGCTTTCTAAAATGAGGAAAATGAAATAATTACATTATGGATACACAATTGCCTTGAAAGATATTGGAATTCTGGTCTTTAATAAATGAAGAACCACTCCAGAATGAAATTTCTATAATGAAAATTTCAAATGCTATATATCTGTACTTGCATAAGCTGTATCAGTTTTGTGGAGAACTATATAATCAATTAAAGCTTGTAATTAACTCAGCAAGCAAAGAATTGAAGCAGCTGTACTTACTATGTCAGCACAATAGCTACAGCATCATTTAGGACGCTCTCTCCAAATAGAAGTGTGTACAAATCTGTATCCACGTGCAGCTCATTGAAAATAGCAAGGACTGTCACTGTATGGAGACAAAACAGCGAGTTTCTTATTTTTTTATTCCTTTTTGTATTTCAAGAAATAAAGCAAGTGTTAGTATATGGGTTTGGGAAAGTCTTGTCTGATTTATTACCTGAAGGGTTGATAACTTAAAAGAGATCAGCAAAGGTATATATAATATCCTTAAATCTAGTAATTCTATGTATTCTGCCTCTCCAGCTAATTAGGAAAATACTTTCTTACACAACGAATGATGCATAATTCAGAACGTCACAGCATACTTTACTGTGCAAAAGGGCCTAGGTGCTGTTGACAGAGAGTAACAAGGATGCTGAAAATACTTAAGATTTTGCCATTGGTTTTTTGGATGATGAGAGTAGTGATTTGCATACTTTAAGATGCTTATGGTAACGTTTATCCACCTGTAATGTGTATTTATTGAGAAACTCAAAGGAAAAAATAACCTTGTATCCTGTCCTACTAAAAATACAACCACTTTTACTTGAAGTGCAGCACACTCATAGTCTGGAAGCTTCCTCATCCAGATTAGGATGATTGATACTTACAAGCCATTTTAAAGTCCCTTCAATCAATTTAGGCTTCTTTCATTTAGAAATGTTAATCATTTAAACACACATTTGTAAGATTATTTAGAAACTTTTTTCATATTTGGTATCTATGTCCTATAAATTTTAAAGGACACTTAAGTTACTTTATTTCACAGTCTTTTAACCTGTAGACAGGTGATCACAATCCCTTCATAGACTTACCTAGCACTGGCACTGCAGAATCTCTAAATGGAGAAAAACAAACAAATAAACAACAACAAAAAAACCCACCAACAATACAAAACCCAGGATATTCTGTGAACATGTATATTCAGATTTTTGCTTGTTTAGGCAATGCTGTTTTAATGTGCTAAATGTGGATCTAATTAAGTCTCCCATTCTCTGATGTCATTAGTGTAGCAACAGACCTATTCTCTAAAACACTTTGCCTCTTCCAGCTTTTGCTCATTAGTTAATTGCTTACATTAATAGTTCCTTCAGAAATGATAGAAGGAAAAAAAAAATAGTGCTTGAATTCTAGTTTATTGTTGGTATTTAAGTATAGCAGGCCAAGTAAATTAGATTTGTACACATTTCTCTCTTTCCTCTTACCTCCCACAAAACCAACACATTTTCTTGTTTCAAAGAAGCACGTTCTCATTCACTCCCAACTCCAAAAATCTAATTACAGATCATTTAGAATGATAGCAAAAGAAGAATATTTTTATAAACCCGTTTTCCCCTTTTTTGCCATATATTGGTCTCAATTACTGATTTTAGATTATAAACTTAAAATTCTTTTTACTAGTAAATGCTGATTTCTTATCTTCCATTGATTATTCCTAAATATAGAATTTTGATGTTGATTTCAAACTATTGCAAGAATCATTTTGAGTTCTAATTTTGAGTTATAATTCTTACATTTCAAAGTGTTTTGTCTCCTCTCAGCATAGTATTGTACCTTAAAGAAGCATCCTCTGCTGCATCACCCAATTCATTAATGAAAACAATAAATATTATATGCAAAAGAACAACGAACTGCAGAATCTTTAACACACCCACACCATTTAAGAATTCAGTAGAACATTTTCACCTTGTTTTGCCAAACATCATCTAGTCATTTACTCAACATCACATTTGACTGATTTGTCAATGAGAATCTACAAACATACTTCAGAGTGGGCACGTTAATACTCAATAATGAAAAAAAGTTAATTTAAATTGCTCTCTAGGTACAATAAGATCCTATCTATGAATTATCTGTGAGTGGTCGTTGTCTAAAACACTCACATGCTTCGTCTGATGGATGACTTGAAAATTCTCGAGACAATGAATTTAAAACTTGAGTATTTGCCTTTATATACAACAGTAGCATTTCTAATCTGTGAGAACTCTCATACATAAGTAAAGCAGTCTTTAAATACTACACTGCATTAAATGTGGCCTCCTTGGCTTTCTGAAATATCAGCAAATTTCAACGATCTCTAAGATTAATGCATCTCTGTTTTGTAATTGAAAAGAACAGGGAAAGTCAGAAAATAAATGCGACCATTATATAAAGTACTGGTATTAAACTGCCTTCATATTCTGAGTAGGAAAATTAATATCTTTCATAACTTATGGCCTAACAACTGTAAAGAAAATGAGAGGAATCTCACTTATGTCTCCCATCAAGTTTCCTTTAAAAATAACAATTCCAATTTTAATTATAGACTCCTTTCCCTGCTAATCCATCACACCACTCATGGATTAGTTCAGGGGTGAACAAGAAAGTATTAAAATATGTTAATTAAAAACACATTTATAAGTAAGCTTTTATAACCAGTGCAGAAATATATTATCTTGCAGTATTTATAAACTGTTTTTTTTAATGCAAAATCCTCTGATTATGCGTGAAGCAAGAACTGTTCTTTCCAATAAACACCCTATTTTATCAATGACAACAGAATTGTAACTCACACGCTAGGTTCAGCTGTAACCATAGTAACTTCAAATAGAAAAGTGCTTCATGATTATCAATATGACCAAAGGTAAGGGAGTTTTTGTAGCTTAGAAATAGCTGTGCTTCAGCAAACCCTGTGAAGGCAAATCTCTCTTCTCAGCCTGAAATATCAAAAAAAGTGCTAATGATACATGAAATGTCTTTGGATTGGAAGGTCACTGCGCAGAATGTGTTAACAACAACAAACTGCCAAAGCTGTGCTTTCCAGTTATTTTTTTGGTGGTGAAGGCAGAAGTCAATTTCTTTGTTGATTGTCAGTCTTCTGCAAAAATATCTATACTGAAGATCTTTAAATACTCACATATAGGATGCTTTATCTTTATTTCCTTCTTCCTTACAATTTCAGAACTTCTAACTGGCATATTTGCTTACTGTCCTGGTAGTAATATTCTTCATTTAACATGTAAGCATCTACCACCATTTTTACTATTACAAATAAGGAATTCAATAAAAAAAAAACTTCCCCCAAGTCAACGGATCTCTTTTAACAACTTTAATTGCTATTCACAACCATGGGGAAATTAAAAACGTTTTTGAAATTAGTTTATAATCCTGCCATTGAAAAAATTAAATTAAAAATCAGGTAGCATATCTGACAGGAATTTCTTATTTCATTCTAGTACTGTAATTCATTGTTTTACGTACTTTCATGACACCAACAACAACATTTTACCAGAAACTGCTCAGAAGCTACATATCATACATAAAATCATTAGACTGATTATTTTATAAGGACTAATACCTATCAGTCCCCAGGAGACCATGTTTTAATTGATCCTGGAGTTTCAGTGAGCTCTTTGTATGGTTTGAGATCAAAATTCACTATCAAATTCTACAACACAGTGAAATATTTTCTGCAATGTCTACCATTAAAGTAAGCAAAAATATTCATTCAAAATTCTATAAGACATGGGTCAGAAATTCACTGGTAAGATTACTTAAACAAGTAACAGCTTAGAATATTGTGAATAGATAACAGAAAAAGACTGAACATTCAGACAACTCTTGGACACATATACGGGCACTCTGTATAAGTGGAAGAATAATGAAAAGTAGCATTAATAGCTGATATGGTTAATAGTTACTAGTTACAGAGTTTATTAGCTGGGAAAAGTAGTTCTTGTTACTACTTCTTCCTTGCAGTGAAAGAGTTTTTTTTTTCTCTCATGACTATTCTAGATTATTCAGTGGTGATTTAATACTACTATAGTCAACGTCACTGTGTTTGTCTTACACATATCTCGTTATAAATCAACATTTTCATTTGGGGATCTAAATAGAGTTGGAATGGAAAATGGAGAAAAAAACTAAGCCAACTACAAAACTCTATTCATAGTACAATCAAGAAATGTACTCAGTTGCTTTAAGCAACCTTCTATTACAGAAGCAATTATTTGTCTTATGTTTAATTTGTGCTTTCAGTTTCTGTGTTCCTCTCTTGCTGTGAAGATGGGCTCCAATCATGGGCTGAATATTATTAAAATAGTTGGGTGGTTTTATAAGTGGCAGCATATTGGATGTTTCATTTAATTTGAGAATAACAATTAGAAGCAGCTTTTACAGCAGTCTTATAACAACAAATAAATTGTTTTACACGATATTTTTAAGCCATCAGAATGATAAATTACAAGCTGTCAAAGTCTTTTGTTAAATATTGAGGTTTCTTTTAATGAATGGAACAAATTTGTGGAACAGTGTTGCTTCTTATCGCTTCTTCTAATAACCATGAATTTGAAAGATTTTTCATACATTTCTTAGAGAAGCTTGTCAGGAATAGTTAATACTAACACAGCACACCATGTGCGTCATAAAATGCCTTTTGTTCTATTTCCTTTAACTACTGAACTGGAAATTTTGCAAAAATCCAGTGTACCTTTCTATTCTCTTTAATTCATCTCTTTTACACAGTATTCACAGAATCACAGAAATGTAGTGAATCTACCAAAGTAGCTTTCCTAGAGTAGGTTGCACAGGAAATTTTCAGGTGGATTTTGAATATCTCCAGAGAAGGAGACTCCGCAACCTCTCTGGGGAGCCTGTTCCAGTGGTCTGTCACTCTCACAGTAAATAATTTTATCCTCACGTTCATACAAAATTTAATGTGCTCCAGTTCTTACTCATTGCCCCTTGTCCTGTTGCTGCACAAGACCGAAAAAACGTCTGCCCCATCCACTTGACTTTCACTCTTTACATATTTATAAGCATTGATAAGATTCCCTCCCACACTTCTTCAGGCTGAATAGTCTCAGGTCTCAGCCTTTCCTCATATGGCAGATGCTTCAGTCTCCTATCATTTTTGTAGCCCTCTGCTGGACTCTCTTCAGTAGTTCCCTGTCTGTCTTGAACTAAGGAGCCCTGTACTGGACACAGTATTGCAGATGCACTTGAATGCAGCCTCAGCAAATTTGCTGATGACCTACCAAGCTGAGTGGTGCAGTTGACACATTAGAAGGAAGGGATGACATGCAGAGGGACCTCAACAACCTTGAATGGTGGGCCCAAGTGAAGCTAATGAAGTCCAACATAGCAAAGTGGAAGGTTTTGCAATTGGGTCAGAGTAATCCCAGATACATATACAGGGTGGGAGAAGAACTCTTTGAGAGCAGCCCTGAGGAGAAGGACCTGGAGGTCCTGGTGGATGAAATACTGAACATGAACCAGCAGCATGCTGTTGCACCTTGGAAGGGCAATGGTATCTTGGGCTCAATCAGAAAAGGGGTGGCCAGCAGGGACAGGGAGGTGATTGTACTTCTGTACTCTGCCCTTGTAAGGCCCCATCTGGAGTACTGTGTCCAGGTCTGGGGCCCCCAGTATGAGAAAGATGTGGAGCTGTTGGACAGGGTACTCACCAGGGCAGAGCAAAGGAGGAAGATCACCTCCTTTGCTCTGCAGTCCACATTCTCATTAACTCACTCCAAGACACCATTGGCCTTGGCCATAAGGGCACATTGTTGGCATATGGCTAATCTGTTGTCCACCAAGAAGCCTAAGTCCTTTTCTGAATTGTACAGAAGATATCAGAACGTTATCTTTTCACCTTATTTTTCACTGTGTTTCCAGAAATGCAAAAAGCAGTACTTTATTCTAGTGCCAGAGTACTGACTATAAACTTATTCTGTGTAACTAAAACTTGCTAAGTCTATGAATAACTTTGAGGTCAGCTCTGCTTTAATTATTAAGGTGGATAATAAGATCTCTAGAGTTCTCTTTGAATCTAAATGATTTTCTCATTTTAAAACTCCAAATTTCACGTTCAAATTTTGAATCTATTTCTCTCACACTTGGATGCTTACTGTAACTTTAGGCTTTAAATCGAACATCTGGAAGCTCATGTCAACATGTTGGCACCTATCTTCTCAGAATTGTATTTACCATGCAATACTGCATTCAAATTTTAAACTGATTCCTTATAAAAATATTTATACAGTGAGATCTGAAAGCTAGCTCCCTGTACCTTTAAACTGGGTTAGATCACACATTTTATAAATGATCTGGATGCAGGACTTGAATGCATACTAAGTCTGCAGATGATACTAAATTAGGAGGAGCTGTTGATTCACTTGGTGATTGAGAAGCCTTGTAGACAGATCTTGACAAATCTGGGCAATCACCAACTTTATAAAATTTAGCAAGACCAAGTGCCAGATTCTGCATCTGAGATGGGGCATCCCTGGATGCTTGCACAGAGTGGAGGATGAGATGTTGGAGAGCAACCCCACAGAAAAGGATCTGAGGGTTTTGATTGACAGCAAGTTGAACCTGAACCAGCACTGTGCCCTGGAGTCCAAAGGGCCAGCTGTACTCTGGAGTGCACCAGGCCCAGCAATAGACAGACAGGTGTCTTGAGAACTTGAGAAAAACGTTATTTCAGTCACTTCAGCAACTGCATTTATAAGGTTTGCGAACTTAACATAGGTAAACCAGTTACCAAAACAATTTGCACTAGGGATCTTTGGAGGCACTTTGTCTTATGATGATCAGAATATCAGATATTTATCAACTAGAGGAATCAAAATCAAGAAGAACTTACAGTTCAAACATTTTGATAGCATATACAGACATTATTTTCTTATTTACTCTTCTGTGTTTTGAAAATAACTGTTACCTGGATCTGTGGCAGACATCAGCGATCCAAAAAATAAACAGTCAGTGAAGTGGAATTCCCATCCTTTTAACTGGCCAATGTGCACCATGGCCTTCACGAAACCATACATTATCAACCTGTCATAGGAAAGACAAGACAGTCGTGAAGACCCAGTATATAACACTTCTGCTAGTTTCACAGCATTAAGCAGTTTCTTGTTCTCTTCAGCTTTCTTTAAATAATTGTACCATTTGAATAACAAACATAAACTACTGTCATAAAAATTCTATTTCCTATTAAACTATTCCAGCACCATATCAAGCTTTATAGACAGTTCAAATGCAAAGACTTTTATGAATAATTGCCCTCTGCTGTTGGCAGAGGACAATACTTCAAGTTGTTTATTCTTCAGAAGGAAAGATAATGTAAGCCTAAAAAGACATTATCAAGACAGATTTGCCTAATGTTATAGAGCCTTTACACAAAGACAGTAATAATCAGCTGTGTGGTTTGTTCTAGCATTTTTAAGTTAATCATCTTCATTGCCATTAGCTTTTAATGTTGTATTCCACATTCCTGACGAGTTTTTAAATGAGGCAGACGTTTCACAGCTCACAGTGTTTCACAGTGAGGCAACAAAGCCACACTTCAAAATGCACTGCTAAATCTCCCATGGATTCACACAAAGTGTTATCAGTGGTTTATATCATTCGTTAATAATTTCAGAGATGTGCATTCTAAGAATAACATTGAAATATCTTTAAAAATAAATTTACTTATTGTTAAAAACTGTAGTATATATATATATTTTTAAATGTATATTTCTGATCTAGTTAATATGTAACTCACTCCAAAAGTAATGGCTCCTATTTATTTTCATGGAAACTACAACTGCTACAAGGAGTGCAATAACACTGTTTGAGAGAGCAAATTTTCAGCTACAAAAACCTAAAAATAGGGAAACAGGTCATCATAGAATTCCCCAGTGGTTAGAAGTATTTTTGGACTGTTTGAGAAACCGCTGGAAAATCATTTAATAAATTTGCCATAACACAATCTGCTTACTATTAGTGAATTTGATTTTACCTCATTGCACTTATCTATACTTATCAAAAGCTGAGTATGTAACATTATTAGTTTTTTACAGATTTACTTTTTAAATAAAAATGCTTTAGTTAATTTCCATTAGAAATCAGATCCTTTTCTCAACTTTATAGGGTAAAACTAAGAAAATACCCTCTTACATCACAGAAGTTACTCTGTATCTTGGAGTGCTCAAACCAAGGTCAAGCTCTAACCCTGTGCATTCCAGCTAATTTTTTACTCAGAATGGTTTATTCAAAAATGCCTGCTTTGCTTTAACATTTTATTAGCTGATATTGTTCAGGTGATGCAGTCTAGTGTAGACAAATTCAAACAATAAAGCAATTTATCTATGACAAAAGCTGACAACAAATCTCTTTAGAGAAAGAATTAATCCAGTGTGACTTTTCCACTACATTTTTAAAACTGGGATCTCATCTGGATATTTGAGCTTCCAACTACAGCAACATTAAACATCATAAAATGCTGCACGACATAACTGCTTTTAATGGAAATCCAAGGAGATAAGCATACACCAGTGACAAGCTTCAGCATATCAAATTGCCTTAATAATCTTCAACAGTCAGTTTAGTATACATTTAAAATAAAAGCATTATTAAAGTATCAGTTATAAAGTTATAAATAAGGTGTTAGTACTCTTGAATTTTCGCCAGAATGTTTCTTTCCCACTGGATTACATTCCCAGTCCACACCACACTGTTTATGAAGAGTAGGCTGCTGACACAGATCAAGTTAACAAACAATATAAAACAATACTTCTGTTTTTCCAGTTTCTATCTGTCAAATAATCTTTGTTACTAATCTATAATGCTGACTTTGTATCAGAACTGAGATCTCCAGGGCTCCGTAAAGAAAATAGAAGACCAGCTGCAACTTATGTAGCATATTTCCAATACAGCTTTGAAAATCTTGCCTTTAAAATATACTTGCAACATAATTCATATGCTTCTTAGATCATGTTTTTAATTTACTTCAATCTTGTAGATTCTTTGGGAAACTGGATGCCCTTCAAGTATGAGATCTTTCTCTCTGTGAGCAGTACTTTTCTGATAATAAACATTATAAAGCAAATGCATATAAGTTTCTGGATTTTGCATTTTTACTGTGAAATATGCACCATTTAGAACTCCCTATTAGTCACTTGAGATATCATTCCTCTTTTTTCCCATAGCAAAGAAGCATGTATAGTTCCATGGAACAAAAAAAATAAGCAACAGATCTAAGAGACTTAGACACAAGACTCTTATGTTGAGAATAGGAAACCTCAGAGCTGCTGCCTAGAACCCTTATTTTCATCAGTAAAGCTCCTTAACTCCTTACCAGTCTTTGAGGGGTGAAGAAGGTTTTCCAGTGCTGTGTAATGAAGGTACTGCTTGTTCAGAGATCTTTTTGCATTCCTGATCTCGTTAATGAACTGTCTTGACACAGAAGTCGTTAGAGAGTTGCCAGGCACAAAGGTCAATGGTGAATGAAAAAGGGATAACTCCACTTTGCAGTCCCCTTTTCCTCAGCTCTCTGATACATAAGGTGTGTGAGCCTCAGGTTCAAACTCCTGCTTCACCTGGTTAACCTTCATTTTCACTAGAAAGGGAGCCGAAGAGAGACTCCAGGTTCCTAGTGCCTAAAAGCTGCTTCACCTTGCTTAGCATTAGCCATTATTCATTAAATTAGACAGCTGGGAAGTGTATGAATATGTAAGTTTGATTTAGTAACAGATGACCTTGGTGCTCATCTTATGTAAGGGAAAATCTGAGCATGAGGCTACCACACATTGACGTCTAATTCTTTTCTCCGCTATTCCTTTAGCTTTGTTTAGGTAATTTGAAGATGTGGATTTTGCTAGGTGACAAAGTGTCTCAATCCATATGTTTTGGATCTAGAAATATATTAAAGGAACAATGTACAATCATTATTTAGCAGGGAATTTATTTTGGGTTGCCTTCCCCTCTTATCGTGAAAAAATACACAAATTCATCAAATTCCTTGTATGACCTGATTAGAAAAATATTTTAGAAAAAAAAGGTCTGTAAACTGAATAGTAATGAACGGTCGCTGAAGACTTCTCAGACTCAGTGGTGGCTCAATGCTGCAAACAACACTTGTGGATAACTGATTTGGTCAATGATTTGGAATGTTAATAAAGAAATACAATAGAAGAAAAAAACTCAGCTGTACTGTGGGAGACCTGACACTTTCTGCACCCAACATAATATTATTTGAAAGCATGGCGAGTATCACATCAAGCCAGAACATGTACTTTTTGGCATTTAATAGAAAAGGGAAAAAACAGAAATGTGAATGAAACACAGGAAAATTTAGAATTTTCCAAATTATGCAAGACTGGCAAGTACAAAGTGCCTCAGCTCTAAAATATGCTACACACAATGTTGTCATTGCACAGAAGAGGAAACACCACATCAATATTTGACTTGAAGTCAGAATCATTTTCTGGGAAACTGAGCTTTCATTACAAGTATTTCTGGTGTTTCTTGTTCTGGCATTTCTTGTTTCTGAATAAACAAGTAGACCACATGAAATCTCGGTAGAACACAAAATAAACTTCAGACGTAAAAAAAAAAATCAAAGTAAATAACAGTTACTGAAGAACCAGAACAACAATTCTTGCGGTTCTAAGCATCTGGCCTGCATTAAAGCTTACCTGTGTGAATAAGGGGGAAAAAATATGTCTGTTAGAGGTCCAGTTGATTGGGTTCTTTTGTTTGTTTGTTTTGCTTTGCTTTGTTTTTTAACTGCCAGAGTTCAGTTGCTACAAATCTTTTTTTGCTGTTCCTTCGAGAATGAAGTATGTAGAGCGCATTGGATGTCTGGGTAATCCTGGATGTTTACAGAGAGCTTATGAATACAGCTGCTCTCAAGGAAGTCTAGTCTGGGACTGGGACATTCTAGACCAGCTGCTGTTTAAATGTAGAGGAAGGAAAGAGCCCTCTCCTAAGGAGAAACTATTTAAATGCTCAGGAAAAGCTGCACGTAACTATTTGTTTGCAAGATTTTCTTTTAGCAACAGCTGGTTTTAAGAAATCATGTGAAAAGAGATACTGAAATTGCTTTGGGGGTTTTGGGTAAGCTCTGAAAGTTCTGAATATTAAAACATCTGTCCAAAACACAGTTAGTAAATAAGAAATTATTTGTAGTTTTACAGTAAAAGCCAGCAGGGTGTGTTTGATGTAGAATTGAAGGAGGCTATAGGAAAGATTTAAAGCTGTCAGCAATTTTAACAGAAGCGTTGTGAATAGCCACAAATGGGGTCAGATTACATCAGGGAAGGCATGAGAAAAAGTTACTGGAGTCATCAAGACAGGAAGGATGTGCGCCTGGCAAGAGTTTAGCTGTATGAGTGGACAAGAAAGGCTATATAAGAAACATGTCAATAAGCAGCACACCTAAAAACTAAACACTTAACAAAAGGTTTTACCATGCCTAAATGCAGCTGGCAAATAGCAGCAAGTTACCAGCATATCTGGATATGCAAAAACACTGGATATGGGGTCCAAAAACACTGTGGAGAGGGACAACATGTGCATGAACAGCAAGCAAAGGAGAGAACAATGTGACAACAACAGGCAGAGATTGCCACTGACAGAAGAACCTTGTCACACCCCTAGTTTTATCCATTTTGATCTTCTAAGAGCAAATAAATTGTTTCCATCTTAAGTTTCTATCTTTATTTAGAAAGCACAAAAGCAATGGTTGCTAGTTCAGGTGAAAACCTTCTGCAGAATCACTGTCAAACATCTGACGTTGTGGTAAAAGCAATTCACCCATACTAGTCTCAGGTACATACAGAACAGGCTGAAATAGCAGAATCACAAAGATCCAAATGAAGAAAGAAGCGAAAAAGCAGGAGCAACTACCAAAGATGGTCCCACGATGCAGCAGATGATTCATACAACATAAGCACACAAAGAAAATCAGTATTCTGCTTGCTTGTATTTCCAGAGATGGACTCTGAGAAGCAGTGCTGTCGCTGAACTTTGACCCAGCCTGCTATGCAAAAGTATAGGTTTGTTTTCTTTGCACAAGGTAGCTTAGGTACGTGTGAGGTGAGACAAATACAAGCTGAAATAAATCCCACAAATTGCTCATAGTAAAAATGTGCCTGAACGCCACAGTGAGGAGAGAAAACCTGCGCTGAGCCTTGATTTCTGACCAAATCCTCAGCTGCAGAAAGTGGCATCACAGTGCCTGCCCCTCTGCATTACAGCAAACAAAGAAGTATGGCTATACATACAGACTGTTGGGTTGGTTTACAGAATGTTTCTTCTTTAATAAGAAACTGTATCTTCATATGCAAGCTAAGGGGAAAACCTATTAGTTCCACAAGATTCTATTCTCAATTTAAAGCTGCAGGGAACATAATTAGAATGTAACAGAAGCCATTAAATGAAGGTGCACAATATACATGCCATATCCTCAATACAGATAGACCCATCTGCCTGATGACTTTATCAGCAGTTGTCTTTTTTTTTTTTTTTTTCAGTTTTGTTATTTATTGCAGCATCCCTGCTGAATATCACTACTAGAAGTTTTTATTTTGTTAAAGGTTTTAAAAGCCTAATTCTAGATTTAAAACGTGTGTGCAGTTGTGCTATGTAGTACGACTGAGATTTGTAATTTAAATCTTTCTTGCCAAGTATGTTTTCTAATCTACAGAGAATTTTTCATCTCATATTTTATCTCCCCAAAGAACCTTACTTCTAGATATGATTAGCTTGTAGCTCGAAGCCAGTTGAACACAGCTACAGATTGTAATCGTGCAAGCGAAAGATGAATAAAAACCTGAGGAGTGGCATTTCTTTCTTTTCACAATGAATAGCAGTATGAATAACCCAATAATACAAAAAAAAAGAGCAAAGATTTTATTCCTGGTTGTGTATGAAGTAAGACAGTGATTGACTGATTGATATTGCAACTGCAATGAAAAGAGTCAGAATTTAAAATGTATACAGTGACATATAGATAGTAGAGATGAAAAAGAAATATCCATTTCTTTAATCTGCTCATTCTATTTCTTCCTATAGCTTTTTCTGTACAGCGGAATTTTTCTCACCATTGTTTTGGCAACAGTGATTCACTGTTTCAAAATGCATTATGCACCAACATATTCTTCCTTTTGTCATCTTCTAAATCAGTTTTGTCACTAGAAAAGTTATTACATGACCTTTTCTTCAATAAATCATCTGCTAACTAATCAAGGCAAGAGAAAACCTCACTGAAGCATCTCACGTAGCTGTAAACCAACAGTAAATTTACCTTGAAGTATTCTGTATAAATCTCCCAGGTAGGATTGGAAAAACAGAAGAGAAATGGGCTTTACAAATCCTCTGCATACCTAGTTACCTGAGGCACAGTGATGGCTCCACTGATGAGCATCATTGCTATTTAATATCTATAGACCTGAGAGAAACTGCTTGAACGAGCACAGCTGTGCTCCTGACTAGGCTTTAGGTGGTGTCAGAAGAGCTTTTGCTTAGCGATATCTAACATGCAAGTCTTCCAATAGTCACTGATCATCCCCCATTTTCTCCTTAAATCAGAAGTTTTATAGGAAGGCCTAGTGGAGAGAAATGCACACCTCGGAGATAGGATTTAGGTGGGTGGGAGTAAGAAGGGTTGTATTGCAGTAATATTTATCTTAGGTTTTAACACCTCTTTATTGGTATAGGACCAAAGAGAGAGACTGTCCTTTCTTATGCTAGTACTGGGAGAGATCAACTGAAGCACATGCACACATGTCCAATCACGGGCTGCATCAAGGGGCACACATGCAAGAGGAGAGCTGCATGTATCAGCAGCCTCCCTGGTAGCTAACTTAAAGGTGACAGTGGGTGCATGTGCACCCACTGCTGATGTGTCCCCAGTCACAGGCTATGCCTTTGGAAGCTGAAATGAAGCCAGAGCTTACCTGGAATTTAGAAAAGGCCCAACCGTATTAGTGTTTGATGCTTTAGCCTGGCCTGAATGAGAGTGCAGAATGCCTGAAGGATCAAAAAGCCTGAATGTGAGCCTTAGCGTACAACACTCTCCTATAGAGTCTTTCTCAAGAAAGTTAACAATTGCTACAATTCAATGTTTTCATTTGTCTTCTGTAATGTGGACCACGGAAAATGTCTGTTGTAGTACAAAGATGTGCTTAATTTAAAGGTGCAATTGCAGATTTTGCAGATAATACTAACAAGGTGGCAAAAGTAAGTCAAGATGAATGACACACATCTCATTTTGACATTACTAAATTGTCCACAAACATATTTTACCAGGCTAAATCAGTCCACTTACAAATGTTCAATTATGTCACGGTCTGTCAGTTAATCTAGCTAACAATTAACTAGAAAAATGGAACAACCTTTATATTTTTCTTACAAAATCATTTATTATTTTTTTTTAAAGTAGTTTCTTAAATCATGATATCTCCAGGCTGAATATTTTTTGCTTTGCTTTACCATGTGCTGCTTGTATTTTAACTTCATGACCTACTAACTCATTCTTTGCAGTGATTTCCAAGTGAGATGTTTGCCTTGGTGAGCTGAAAAGTCAGTTGAGGTCACTGAACGTAGCTGGAAACTGTCTATAAACAGGTTTCCAATCTGCTCTTTTGTTTGTTTAAAAGCTCCCCACAAAGTTCACTCTTTTCCAGATTGGATTGCAAATAGTCCCTTCTTTACTATAGTTACACAGTGTTTTGCATTAAAGTCATACCAGCCAATCCACCACAGTTTACAACTGCACAATATTATTTAATGCTTTTTAAATATTCTTTTAATGAGTATAGCACAACTCCAGGATCCCTCTGCTCCTGAGCTCCATTTAAATCAGAGCCATTAAACCTGAATGTCTTTGCAATGAAAAAGCTGCGCTCCTCTTTGAGTGACGGCTACAATCTCATAATTACTTGGGTAAATGAGCCGTGAAACACTGTCAGCTGTACTGCATCCAATATATACTACTGCTGAATATTTTATTGCACCACAAAGATTTAAACATTACATCAAGATTTACTTAACTCAATGTTATTTATTAAGAAAGCTTATAATAAATAAATAAATACTGGATAACTGAGAACATCACATGCATATTTTGAGAGAGGTATTATTGTGAAAGTAAGAATAAAAACAAATGTAAATGAGAGGTAAGATTTTCCAGAAACCATATTGGTAAATGATTTTAGAAATACATAATGAGCTGTTATAAAAATGCTGATTAAATTTTGAGAAAAATATTAACAACACTAAGAGAAGGACTGGCAAAATCCAGTTTGCAGAAGAGATAATAAAGGCATATTGATAGGGTATTCCTTATACGAATTGAAAACATCATAATTTAATGATGACTACAGAGCAAATAACACATAATGAACAGAAAGTAAGAGTGTTAGGTAAATGAGATTCACTACTGATTTGTCTAATTCATTTGGACAGCAGTTATTTAGTTCACCAATTAGTTATTTCAGTGAGTATCATTATTATAGCAGCCATAGAATGAAAATCTCTCTCTCCACCAGAAGATATTATGCACAAGAACTTCTTTACAGTGAGGTGACGGAGCTCTGGAACAGGCCGCCCAGGGAGGTGGTGGAGTCTCCTTCTCTGGAGATGATCAAGACCTGCCTGGATGCCGACCTCTGCGACCTGCTGTAGGGAACCTGCTTTGGCAGGGGGGTTGGACTCAATGATCTCTGGAGGTCCCTTCCAACCCCTACAGTTCTGTGATTCTGTGATATTGATAGCATAAAGAATATAGCTTGGTCAAAACATTCAAGAGATTTCCTAAGTTCAAGAAAACCTCTTATAGACAATCAGAAAAGTACTTTCTTTAAAAGAAGTTTCTTTCTGATCCACAGATGAGTGGGTGCTTTGTATTCTGAAATGTGAAGACCTCTAATCCCATTTCATTATCAATATAAATGTCTCATTTTATTAAAGACTCTGCTAAATCCATGGCTTTAGCAGAGTCTGATAGCAGTAAGTATCACAGATTAGCTATGGACTAAGAACAAAACTTTGTATCTGTTTTCTTCACCTTTGATCAGCTCCAAATGTCCTATCATTATTATACTGACAGAGGAATTAAATAAGGATCACTTTGCCTTTTCTTTTTTACCTCAAAAACATTCCTTCTGTCAAAAAACTTTTAGTTGAGATTTCTTCAGAACTCCACGTAACAGCAAAATCCTACTTTCAGAAATACGTTTCAAGACAACTGAGAAAGTTAGCAGAAAGATCTGATGAGGGAAAGTCTTCAAAACTGATGGAGCTCAATGATTCCATAATTAAAAGGAATTAAAAAAAAACAATTCAGCAGAAATTCTGAGGAAAGTATTTAAAGTCAAGAGGTTGAGAATCAACGTTTTTCACTTTCTCTCCAAGTACTGAAACATTGCTAAAATGTTATCAGTCTGTGCAGAAGACAGACATGTTCCTGTTTACTACTTGCTCTGAACTAATTCATGAGTAAATTAGCTGCTAGCCTAAAAATTCAGACCGCAAATCAACAGGAATTCTGAAACAGCCATATTTTTGGCCCACATTTGAAGAATACTACATTTAAAATACAAAAATATTTTGATTTAGTATTTCAGCATACAATGATCCTGTGTTTGCAAGGACCAGTTACAATAGGTTCTCACTGGACCACCTCATATTCCCTTTAAATGCGTTTGTATTGCCATCAAAGATAATTAATGATCATTTCCTGATTTCAGTATAATGTAAATTACATTAGAAAGTAACCTGTTGTAGAACAGGACATTAAATGAACAAAGAAATATGTTTGAAACCGTTTTAGCATTTTTATTGGACTAGCGCAGTCAAATAGCAATAAAAGTGCTGAAGTACAAGAAAAGAGCTCATGTGCAGATTATGTGCAGATTGTTAGGTATTCTAGATGAACACTTCATTTACAGTGCAGTTTTCAAATGTAAAATACACTTTTAGATAAAACAAATGGATGCTTTTAGCACAGACAGGAACCTTGCTAAGTTTTGAGAGTTTTCAGGTATTTATCTACCTGTGCTTGGTTCAGTGTCTCATACAAAAAGGAAGGGACATATGAATATCGTCTTTGACTTTCATGTTTCCAAGTCAGGGTTATTTCTTTTATAATTGAAACCCAACATTAAATATCTAAAAGTCTGACAAGCTCTGTTAAGTGTGCAGACACAAAAAGAAACCCATCCGTCTGCGGGATTTACTTTTCAAACCGAATGAAAAACTGAAACTGCAGAGAGGCAAGAAAAGACTTTGTTTGGGTAATAGATGTTTGCTCATGTTTGCACTTCATTTAGGCTTCATTCTGCTCCTGTTCCAAGACATTCACATTTTAAATTGGTACTTGATGTGATGCTCACTTCTCTATGGCTATTTCATGCTCTCAATGTGCTCTGTACCAACAGCTTTCCACATATGAATCAAACCCCTTCTGTCTGGATTAGGTGATAAGAGATACAGATCAAATTCAAAATTAGCAGAAGTTTACGGCCAAAGATTCCTCCCTTCCTCCCTTCTTCCCTTCTTTCCTCCTTCCCTCTCTCCCTCCCTTCCTCCCTTCCCTCCCTCCCTCCCTCCCTCCCTCCCTCCCTCCCTCCCTCCCTCCCTCCATCCCTCCCTTCCTTCCTCCCTTCCTTCTTTCCTTCCTTTTTCTTTTCCAATTCTGTTCCTGTGCCACTGGGAGGGGAGAAGTGAGCTAAAGGCTGTGCTGAGTTCAGCTGCTTGCCCAGTTTAACCACATTAAGCTTGCCATGGAAGAGCTCATTGTGCATTCACAAGTAGATTGTGATTATTTCTAGAGAAACTCAGTGCTTTGCAGATGCTGGACTTGTCCAGCCATAGCTTAGGGACTGCCAGGAAATGTGGTTAGTTATTGCTAGTAAATGTCAGTGGGTGGAAATTATTGCCTATTCATTTTGGTTTGTAGAATATAAACCTGTAAGATCCTGTAGGATACATGAATGAACCTTTACAATAAATCTACTTCACTCCCTCTCCAGTTTCTCATTTTCTTTCCCGTGAAGGCAGAATAAACTTGTACATAATTGTGCTTTATTTTACTAGTACTGAAATCTGAGTAAGAAGACTTTAACAGGCACAACAGTCAGCTGTACAAAAGACAGTTTTCCAACAGAATATCTGAGCAGTTTATCGAAGCAATTTCTTTAGGACAAACTGACTGGATGCGTCTCATGAGGGACGCGCTACTTCCACTGTAGGGTATTCATAATGGTTGTGAGTCTTGTTTAACTAACAAATAAACTTCACCATTCTACAGGATGAGGTTTGACAGTCTTTAAAATCTATAGCAACTCCTGTAGCTTTTAGTAGAAATGATTAAGTAGAAAATTGCCTTAAATGTTTCCTGGGTGAGGCAAATGAATGATAATTAAACTGATTAAATGGAAATGCTGTTGTGAGATATTGGCTGCTTTCACATAGAAAATGTACTTTATAAATATATGAAGAATAAATGGGTCTGATGAGAAAAGTTTGAGTTATTTGTATAAAATATTTTGACTTTGGGACAGCTCTAACACAGCCACAGTGATTACATTGGAAGTAGTACCTTAATGTAAAACCATCACACCAGGAGACAGAATTTTTGCGTAACCCACATGAAATATCAAGTTAGATGAGATTAGCGAGATGAGTATGGCAAGCATATGGCATTCACTGAAAATAACACCAAAAATCAGATGTGTATCCCTTTTTCACTTGCTGAGACTGAATGTCACTAGAAGCCAATTCCTGTCCATGTAAATGCAAGTAACTTCATGAATAACATGGGATTTTTACTGCTATTCACTAGGCATGACTGAGTCCCAGACTCCTCTCTCAACATGATTTTTAAATATTTCACTGATTTTTGAGTACTTAGAGAGCTCAGAGTCTCCCTTTCTCCTCTAGGTAAGAACAATTCCATAAGATGAATCATAAACATTTTGCATATCAGCAAACCGAACCCCTGTGATACAATTATTTACAAGACACAGCGCTTACAAAAAAATTAATTAATGAAGAGTAAAACAGATGAAAGTGAACTCTGCTTCCCCTGTGAGAGCAAGCTGCTTACTTCATTGGAAATTACACTATTTTTCTCCCCATTAAGTCTATAACTGATGGGCTGCATGACGTTTTCCCTTTACCTGGC
Organism: Centrocercus urophasianus; assembly: GCF_019232065.1. Classification (NCBI taxonomy): domain Eukaryota; kingdom Metazoa; phylum Chordata; class Aves; order Galliformes; family Phasianidae; genus Centrocercus; species Centrocercus urophasianus. The sequence goes on along the minus strand of NW_024884744.1, from coordinate 13,019,558 downwards.
ATATTAGGGCTCCTGCAGTTGGACTAAGGGCTATAAAGGAGCAAGCAGAGCTGTGACTCAGGTATAATGAATGACCTGTCCTCACCTCTACAGTGCCCATCGCTCACATGAGCAGTTTGACAGTGTGCCAATTCTGTACAGCTTTGGCCACCTCATTTTCCCACAGTTACCTTAAACTTAGCCAAGTTAAAGCACTTATCTTCTGGATGACAAGAAAAAGGATATCAGATACAAAAACTGTATGCTAAACTTCAACTGACCTTAAGCTTCTAGATTTGTGAAGAAAGCATAATGCTACCAACTACGAGAAGACTAAGTGCAACTTACTCAGATTCAGGTTAAATTAATAACTGCTCCTCACTGACACTGTGCTGCTGTGTTTGCATCAGAACACAGCAGAGACTCCACAGTGCTTACGGAGTGCTTACCATTCCTATAGTACTGTGTGGAGCAGGGAATGAGAAACAAAGCCTGCCATCAAAACTGCAGGAGAAGGCTGGGTGAGAAATATACAATGTAATTATTATGGCTTAGGCTGATAAGGACACTGGGGCAAATGCCACTATTCCTGCAAAAGTGTGCCAAGGGATTTGTATAATGTATTATTCAGGACATCAAGCAGCTTTACAGTTCTTCTAGAAGCTCAGATAGCTTTGCAGGCTATGCTATGCAGTATCTATTAAAGGTGAAAGGAGTAGTTACTGAAGCACTAACATTGCTGCATGAAATACAGTTTCATACACATCTGCTCCAAAAATTCACACCACAGCCACTGATGTGGGCCAGGACATGGGTGGAGAAAAGCATCTATGTGGTAATGCACTGCAATCAGACTTGACAACAGGCAGGAAAATATTTTTCCAGCAATAGGACTGATTAGACATTCACAGCTAGAACTGCAGAGCTGTAGAAATGCAAATGGATTTGTTCCCCATAATGGCAGCAATTACAGCTTTGCTTCATCCTATAGATGGATCAAAGAGAAGAGTAAAGAACTGACATTTCTGCAAACTAGGATTGTTCTTTCATTATTTCTATGCTCCCAGGTTTTATATATACTGGACAAAGCACCCATGAATATACTGCAGTGTAGCCTTTTAGGGAGGGAATAATGAGCTATAATATATGGTCTAATAGCTCTTTTCTTGCTCTAATTTCTCTGCCTCCATGTTCATTTTATGACTTTAGAGATCAGAGAAAAAAAATTACATTCCTAAATGAGCCAGACTGAACATTCCCTTCTTGGGAGGACACTGATATTACATCACTGAGCATTGCCTACTAAAAACTATGGTAACTTTTGTTCTTGATATTGTTATACAGCAGCTGTAGTCAAATTTTTTTTACGCACTAAGACCATTTTACAGAGCATCTGTTTAGATTTCATTGCAAACTGTAAGTTGCAGAAATCCTTTTTTTTTTTTTTTTTTGTCTTGTAAATCTCATATGGACAATGGATTTCTCAGAATGCTTGCCAGTAGCAGAGCAACAGTGCATAAAATACTGCTCCTATCATACTGGAAAACTCTTTCCTAAAGCAGACAGGACCTCTGGACTTCTACAGACAGGCAGATTTTTTGAAACTATTCAGAAAAGTGGGAAGTACTTCAGAAATAAAGAAACATAAGCTGTTCTAGGTTGCCTGGTGGCATAGTTCCACATCATTAAGTTAGCAAGTAATTTTGGAATTTATAGACAAAACTTTATAAAGTGCCCTTAAGATCTCTGCTTCCTACAGTCCTTTCTATGCTCACTTAAGTATTGGTTTTGTTTTTTTATTTTATTTATTTTTATTTTTAATGACACTTCAGTGTTTTCTGCCCTCTTTTTTTCTTTTTTATGATGATTTCTTCTGTAGTAAAACCACTGGTTTATGTTTTGGAACACTGAAAGGGTTAGAGACTGTACAAAACTACTTTCACTTGTCAGACACTGACTAAAGCTAACAGAAATTTGTGCTGTACGTGGAAATAATGATGATAATGTTTTGTTTTGTTTTTTCCCAGTAAATGAGTATACAGTAAAAACCAAGCAGAATATGAAAGACAAGACAGAAGAGCACAGCAGAGCTGTCTGCAGTTAAGTACTGATGATAAGAGTTTGGAGAATAAATCTTGATCCTCTCTGATAGATGAAGAAGCCTCAAGACTGGAAATGAATGTTAAATACCACCCAGCCTCATGCAGCCTCATCAGGGCACATCCAGGGCAGCATCAGCAGCTCCGGCCATTTTCCAGAGTCTGCGTATGAACTGCACTTTGCCACCCCCTGCTGTCCAAACCCTAACCAAGCAGTAGTCATTTTGTCCAGTTAAAACCCTGTTCAAAGCAAACGATGTTTCCTGGGCACGGAAATAAAACAGTGGGTATGCCTGTCTTGCAGCCTCTTTTTGCTTCACAAAACCTTACACGTGCTCGGCTCTGGGATGTTCCCAGCTCCCAGTACAAACCCAGAAAAGGAGTTGTAAGTATAACTTCAGTATGTTTTGTTTGCCACTTCTCTGGAAACTTTTCACCTGACTGCATTTGGGATGGGACTCAGCCTCAAAAGGATGGGCAGGATTCTGCATAGAAGCCTCTGGCCCACTGTTGCTATCATACAACACCTGGCTTTGACTTAGCCTAAGGAGTCCCTATGGGATGGATTTTCCCCAACTTTTCCTGCTCTTCCTCACCCTCTTGCAACTCCAGCATAAAGAATAGCCTTGTTTGTTCTAGAATTTGTACCTGCTTCTGGTGATTGACAATGTTTTCAAACTCAAAGTAATTTTAGTGAGTGTTAGAACTTCCAAAGGATAAAAATACATACCCAAAAGCTTCATTTATACTCACTGAAATTTGAATCTATTTGGTGGCATAGAAAGCTGAGCTGTCTGCAACACCTTAGCAGAAGAAAAAACACAGATGAAAGGAGAAATCATGGCACTAAGGATTTTACATTTCCTCTGCACTTTGATGTTCAGCTTTCACTCCACTCCTCACCCGAAGCAAGCTAACACCATGGTGTGTGACTACATGCTTCTAAGTGGTAGAATCTGCCTCCAGGCACCCTTTATAGTCTCCCTTGCTACACTTGAAAAATCTTTGGCCTCCCCAGCATCTGTTTGAGTGACAACAACTAATGCTAAAGAAAGAGAAAGGGCATCCTAAAGGCAATTTTGTCAACTAAAAATCATACATGAGGCTTTTCTTATGGTCTGTGAAGAGAAAATTAAAAATAAGTCATAAAAATATAATGATCGAAGAGATCAAAGGAAGAAAAAGAGGGAAAAGTAACTCTGACACACTTTAAAGGCAGAAACCCCTGCAGAAAAGGAGGTATGAAGGCACAAATGTATCTGCATGGCATCCCGGCACCACACTGTTAAAACTTCCCCTAAGACAGCAGCTTATATAGCACTGCTATAGAAAAAAAAGACAGCATTCCTGCAGGGATATTGGCTGAATAACATGGCAGTGTTTCTATGTTAAAAAAAAAAAAAAAAAAAAAAAAAAGAAAAAAAAAAAAAGCAGCAAAAGATAAAAAATAAATCCTCAAATAATATCTTCATTAAATGACATAGGGTTTTTTTTTTTTGTTTTTGTTTTTTTTTTTTTTTGAATTGTGCAGCTTTTAGTTTACATTTGGATCATGCTTTCCAGCTCTTCACAATGGAGCATCAACAACTGAATAGAATATGAAGTTTCTGAATAATCAGAATATCCCATGGTGTAGCACATTAATTAAAATACCAAAGATAAAGAGGTTTGTCAATAAAACCAGGCTCGATAGCACAAGGTGTGGCAAAACTCTGAAAAATGTGACTTTACTTTCCGTCCTCTGTCCCAGCTGTTACCGTGGGTTTTTGTCCTTGAGCACAGTGGGGTTAGTATCTAGAAGCTGCTGTTGAAAAGAAACATATAGGCAGAGTTTGAATAATTATTTCTTTTAAAGCTGGAGTCACCCAGGGCCAGGACCTACTAATGAGAGGAAGAATACAGAGGAGAAAAAGTTTTGAACAGTATGGCTGGAGACTCCTTGTTTATCGCTCATGAGAAGCTAACCTCATGGTGTGCGTTTGTTTCTCCTCAGCAGACGAGGTCTCACCAAGGCTCTTTAACCAGGGGGGACATTACTTGAGAAGTTTTGTGGGAATGTTTGTCCTGCACAAGGGAACGAGCGTGACTATTTTGAAGGAATAAAATCTCAGGTAACCAACTGTCAGTTGTCTTATGTATTTATGATTATGGATTACATGTCAGGTCAACATGTCATTAATAGATTATTCTTTCATTAAAACCAAAATTATTTACAACATCCTTGTTGTGTGTGTGGATGTCATACATAAATACTATATAAGAATCCCCATCCACATTACTGAAAATACAAGTTGATAAAGCTTTTGGGAAGCAGGTAGAAGTTACTTTTTGCGTCTCAACACACTGAGAAAAAAATGACAAAACGTGCTTACAATTATGATCAGATAATTTTTGGCAGGCTTAACTACTACCTTCTCCTTCCCATTTATTTCTGAATTGTTCATTTGTGAATGCGCCAGTTTGACAGCCCCAAAGACAGGGAGCAGCTGTTTGCCTATAAAGGAAATATATTTACAACATTCACTTCCACAAACTGCTCCCGAAAGAGTGCTTCAGTCACACACTTGAGGGCTAACAGAGGATCAGTACTGCAAAACCCCCAGCATCTTGCCAAGAGTACTAATGAAGCTGCAATTTACCAGTGAATGGTTGGAATTGTATCAGGTTTTGCAGTCTATTTCTTTTACTAGAAGTGCAAGGAGACAACTAGTTCAGGCTTCTGAGTCACTTCCAAGCCCACAAGCGTTACTGTAACTAATGTAGTTTTGTTGGTGATGTGCTCAGATTGTTGTTTCACAATTCTGGTAACTACTTTGCAATACTTTGAAAACTAAGCAAGTAATTTGAAAACGAGGCTGATTGTTAGCATTCTGACATTAGCCATCATAGCCAGTAATTTTAGCTAATAAACTCACCAGTTTACTAAAAACTGTTCACCAGAATTGTTTAATTTACGGTATTATTTGGAGTCCTTGGATTGATGTTTGAAGCAATGTGTAAAGCTGACATGTATTTGATGATTCTTTGCCTTCTCTCACAAGCAGCACTCCAAGCTGTGGGAGCAGTGAGTGGCCCAGCCTATGCAGGCTGGGCTAAGCCTATGCAGCCTATGCAGGCAGCTGACCCGTCCCAGCAAGAACACGGAGCTGCTAATGGCTCTTCCTGAGCCTGCATCCAGCACATGGGGCCCACAGTGTGGGCAGCTGCCCCCACCTCTAGCGTAGCGATGAGCTCCAAAGAAAAATCTTTTTCTTCGATTGCTTGTCTGAGGCTCAGCGAAATGTCTTTGTCCTTCCTTTGTTTTTAAACTGCCGAAAGTCAACTCAAAATGAGCTTGACGTCTCTCCAGCCTCGATGCTCAGCTGAGTCCTGCTTCTCTCGGCTGCCCGGGCAGTTGCCGTGCACGGAGAGACGCCGGCTAGGAGCTAACGAGTGCCGCTTCCCCACCGCCTCCCTTCGCACAGAACCGAGCGGCAGAAGCGGAGGGAAGGCGGCCAGAGCTCTGCGTTAAAGCTCTGCTCTCAGGGGAGCAGCGGTTCCAGCTCGGCTCCCGGGCCCGGGGCGCGAGCGAAGCGCGGCCGCCCCCTGCTGCCCGCAGCGCGCCATGCCGGCCGAGGATCGCCAGCAGCAGTTCGGCACGCGAAAGCTTGCCTTGTGCGACATTGCTCTCGCTGCACTGCTGAATGCTAGCGTGAAATACTTCCATCTGCTGTTTCTCTCATTTTCTCTCACTGTAATTTTGACAGCAGTTCTGCGTTGTTTTTTTTTTTGTTGTTGTTTTTTGTTTTTTAATTTTTCTTTGATGTCAACTGGAAGTAAATGGTGTCGGGTTGTATCTTTAATAGGGAAAGAGCCTGCAGAAGGTTCAGCTGAACGTGCTGTCTGTTACATACGTGACCAAGTTCAACAGCAAGATAGGATCAGTCAGGATATTATTGAAACCATGAGTAAGGCTCTTGCACTGAATGGCTGACTCATGATCAAACAAATGCTTTTTGCTATATTAGAGGGCTGTTTGGGAAAAGTGCCAAAATGGGATTATGATTTGGACAGGAAATTAGGTTCTGTAGTAACCCAGATACATTTGTAAGCCCTCTGGCTCTGGTGGTGCACTTTGATGCCGGCCTCACCACAGCTGTTCTCTCTTCCACTGCACATGTAGATCTGAGCCACCTGTGTGGTGATGGCACAGAACGGCGTTCCAGATACTACAGCTGTGCATCAATCACATGGCTGGAGCAGGGCACTGCCCTTCAAAGTTGTGTCACAGCTCTGCCACTCAGTCCCATCCCTTAACCTGTCAGCGAATGCTTTCCACATCTAAAGAGCTCAAAGTGTTCTGCTTCATAGAAATCAACCTGTAGTTGAAAGGTATTTCACAATATTCCAGTGAGAAAGGCTACGTAACACTCTGGTAACAGGTAACAATGGTATGCCTTCTGGATTCTACATAATAAGTAAGATACAGAGCTAACTGTGGGCTTCTGTATGTACCAGATAAAATAGCATTAATAAGATAACTGAAAAGTGGCTGAATCAAGTCACTCGTCGTGGAAGAGCATGGTGAGTGGAAAACCCACTCATCTGCTGGGCTCACAAAGTAATGAACACTGGTTTGAAATCCATATAATACTGGGTTACTAATGGCATTCCTCAGAGGTGGATGCTGGGAGGTATTTAAAATGTGATCAGAGAAGGCTCAGAGTATCTTGTTCTAACCCTCAAGTTTTCCTTTTTCATTAAAGTTTTCCCTTATAAGGGGTTGGGTTGGATCAGAGATCTCCAGAAGAGATCTCAGAAGAGATCTCCTAAATTATTCTGTTTTTCTGTGATAAAAAAGAGTGGTGAAGAACAGCTTCACTCAGAATGTTGCTTGAAGGGAGAGAAACTGCAGTCAGCTGTACCCACACCCTGAGGATCAATGGAGGGCAACTGCATAAACAAGATAATATGGTTTGCAAGAGGACAGAACATCAGATAAGTTCCTCTGCTTTCCTGAAATTACTTTAATGATACTTATGTTCCACAGAGATAGCATGAACACACTTTCTTATTCCAAAATCAAACACATGAAGTGGCTTGTAAGGAGAGCTGAAAGGAAGAAATAAGGCAAGCATTTTCAAAAAATGCTTTGTTCTGCATTTTCAATCTGAACCAATGTTCAATTTTCTCATATATCATAGACTGCAAAAAAGGTATCAATGTGCAGCTTCTAGGTCAGTCAGCATGTCTAATCCATATATGACCTGACATTCTTACTGCAGAGTTTCACTATTAGTCATTGTCTTCGCACAGATAGAGAAATATTAGTTGCTTGGGTTTTTCGTTTTGTTTGTTTTATTTGTTTGTTTTTACTGGTGCTGTCATTTTGCTCTAAAGTATGTGGGATGTATGTAAATACCACAGAACAGATATAGATATTGGTACTCATCCTCCCAGAAAGGGAGAAGCCAAAACAGAACAGAGATTGTGGTGCTGTAACACATCTATTTTGGTTCCTGCTAAGCTTCACAAAGGGGCTTGTTATGTTGGAAGAGGTGGTGGTGCAAAGAGCAAGCAGGGGCCAAGTCAGTATATTTAAGAAGGGAATGATTGTTCTGCATAGGGTATGGAGCTGCCTATGAGCAGAAACTAATCAGCATTTCAAGAACCACCTGCATAAAGTCCTTGCTGCAGCAGGAAGTACAACAATCCTAATCATTTTTCTTCAGTAAGTGTAGAAGAATTGCCAATGGTTAAGCAGTAGGTGAGAGAATGTGTGGCTAATCCATGGAGCTCAGGTGCAAGCAAATGTCTGGCTCCACCCTTCCTCACCCTCACTTACGGGTTAGCAGCTGAGGGAGCAGTATTCCTCTGGGTAGAGATTACATTTCTCTGGAGCTGTCACTGGTTATTAGAAGAGGTAAGCTACCTTTTTTCTTCGTTACTTGCTATGGTTCCATAGTGCCTGCATCCTGTTAGAAAGCACTGTTGTTACCTTCTTTTGCTGTACAGTAAAATTTTATTATTGTGGACTTTGTATTTCTAAAGAAAGAGAGAAGACAGAAATACTGCCTGGGAAGCTAATTGTTGGATATGGGAGGAGGGGGATGAAGGCAAATGAATGTAGAGGAAACAAGGTAGAGAATATCAAAGTACAAAATGACTGACAGAAGTAGACTGACTGAATGTGTGCATAACAGAGGTCATGTCATGGCTCATGTTGGTTCAGAAGAAAGCAGTGTACTTGCTGTATGCCATGTCCTACAATTTAGTAAAGCCCTGTAGTTTCGTATGGCTTGTAGCAATGCGTAGCATAGGCTGAATTAGATATGTCTCTGAATCATAGCTATTCCAAGTGCTGTTGGAGCCAAAAAGCTGGGTTGAAGAGATGCATGGGTAGTCAACAGCTAGAGAAATGGAATGGTGGTATTTAAACACAATGCTGGGTGTTAGTTCTTTAATGATCTGGAAGATTAGAGAAGAAGACTAGGACATCTATGCAAAAGTATTAATTTCTATAGAAAAAAATTTCCAGTGCAACTGGGAAGAAACTTTATTAAATAATAGTGATAGAAGCCAATGAAACAAATAAGTTCTTGCCCCTAGACATGTTTCTTATGAGGAAAAATCTAGACTCAAGTCTTCTCTCCATATTGCAACAAATGCCATTTGCTCTTTTTCTGAAAGAGTGCATGACTTACATTTTTCTTTCTAGCTTCCCCAGCCACATACATTTCCCTTCAATATCAACTTTTTTATACCCTTAGTATGCTAGGTAGTTATTCTGGGAGATAGTAATAATTACACCCTGCTGTTCACCACATCTGTTTATGACAAGAACTGTGTTTTCTGTGTGATCAACTCTGCTGCTGCAGACAACATCAGATGCTTATCACAAAATGGCTGCGAGTACTAAGACTGAACTTACAGCAACACATGCTTTGAATGCATTAAAGTACTCTTGGAAGCATTCATCTCCGAGTGGATGCTAGTGGCCAGAAAAGCACTATTTTATATCAGTATCTTGGTTTAACTCAGCTTTTCGTCCACAAGTTGGCAAGTCATTCAAATGAGAGTGGTTTTTAATTATACTATAGCTTTAGAAACGCTAGAACTCGGAATTATATCTAAAAGTAAGTCTCTTCCCTTTTTCATTCCCTTTGCAAAATTCCCAAGCTCAAGACATCATAATGAGTGTATATTTTTTCAAACTACTCTAAACCAATACTTTAATAGCCTGTTTGGGATTTGTTTAACATCTTTAACCAAGAGTGATGAGCAGGAACTACTTGCAGCTGCAAATGTGAGTTACAGCTTGCAACCCCACATGCAGAATTATTTTAGATGCACACTGATCAAAGAATCAAAGCTACCACGTTGGGGCACTGAGCTACACAGAATCACAGAATCACAGAATTGTAGGGGTTGGAAGGGACCTCCAGAGATCATTGAGTCCAACCCCCCTGCCAAAGCAGGTTCCCTACAGCAGGTCACACAGGTTGGCATCCAGGCAGGTCTTGAACATCTCCAGAGAAGGAGACTCCACCACCTCCCTGGGCAGCCTGTTCCAGTGCTCCGTTACCTCACCGTAAAGAAGTTCTTGCGCACATTTGTGCAGAACTTCCTATGCTGCAGTTTCCAGCCGTTTCCCCTCAACACACTCAAGTAAGCACAACAGTTCTTTTTCTGCTGGACCTTGGTGTTACTTTGCCTTCTCTGGAGAACTCTGGAGAGGCACAGTTTGTTTTAATCTAAAAAATGTTCAGTTTCCTGAGGTCATTGAGATATGGTACACTACTGCCTCATGACTGAAAGAAAATACCTGCATTAACTCCAGATGGAGCATGAAAGCACTAAAAAAAACCTCTAAAATAAAACAAAGCAAATGTCCACAAAAACATTACCAACACAAGTGCTATATTTTCATAAATATATAAATAAATTACCTCATCCAAATTAATGCCTGGTTATTAGCTTTTTCATTATTTCTAGCCATAGGCTGAATATCTAGCTTCAAAACATAAATGGAAATTATTAAAGACAGGCATCTGAAATATATTCAGATTATTTTATCAATGGAGAAGGCGAATTGCCTACATTTAACTTTCCTTCTCTCTCAGTCAATCTGTACAGCACCAGGATACTTTAATGCTGCCTCACCATTTTTTGTTTGTACTCCAACTAAAGCCTTCATTCTTTCCTGTGAGGAGCTTAAGCATTTGGAAAACTACACCTGTATTACTTGGTAGGAATGTGTGGTAAACAGTCTTTAAATTAGGAAAAAAATACTGCTTGTAATTCTGAAACGAATACAGAAATGATCCACTGGGAAGGTAAGAGTTCAGGTGATGTAACTGCAGATAATCTCTTTAAAAGTATTTGCTTACTTTATGGAGTGCTCTGTAACAGAGAGAGATTTTCTGTTACCCTTAACATGGCCCCATTTTTCCTTGCAGAAACAGTTTCTAAAATCCAGAAGAGTCTCACAGCACAGTGCAGTAGATACAAGCCAAACATTTTTTTGGCTTCAGCCTGCTGTACCGTGCTGTGTGATACTTTGGCTTTGCTCTGCTGAAGCACAGAACAGTTTCCAAGCTGCAAAGTCTTTCCACAGCCCCCATATGAGCAAAAGTAATCAGATTCTAAGCTCAATACTGTTTCACATCAGCCGACTCCATTAGTATATTCCAGAAAGCTTCAGTCAGAAAGCAACGAAGAACATGCCCATAACCTAATTACATGTCCATACATTTGCCAAACTACCCAGACATCTCTGGAAATGCTAAGCACAAGGAGAAGTCAAATCCCCAGTTGTGCAGTGCACAGGAAAGGTACTGAACTTTTCAGGTGTGTGTTCCAAATGCTTAATGAGAAATAGAACCTGTGTGCACTGAGAATAAGTCGATGTGTCAATTTATCAATATCCACAGTTCTGTCTCATAATATTATGAAACCAGAGGAAGCTACTTATTGTTGAGAAAAAAAGTTGTAAGTTTACAGGAAAAAATGAATATTCCCAATGAGGAGTCAGACTTCTTGTTTGTTTGTTTTGAAAAACTGTTTTCTATTGAAAATGATTAATTGTAAATAGAATATTTAAACAGAATGCCAGTGGGAGGATTCTGTCCTTTAATCTTTAAAATACATTCACTACTGGGAGCAGTTTGGACTGCTATGCTTATGAAAGAACAAAATTCTTAGATACTTAAGTCCAGATGCATTGTGTCAATTTAAACAATATAAAGTTTAGCATTTCTTGCTACTGTTGCTTTTAGGAACAATTTATTCATTCCACCCATCCATTTCTCCCTCAGGAGGCGAAGAGGGGCTATTGAAAGTGTGCAGTCAAATGTGAGGAAGAAACATTTTCAGATGACAATTGAATCTTGATACCACAAGTGTCTGAATATGAAGTGTCCACTTCAAAAAGTTACAATGGAAAAGCTAATCTCATGTCTTTTTTTTTGTCCTCAAAAATATTTGGAGTGGTATTTGTTAATTCCTGATACCTCTTTCCATCTCTCTCGTATGTTTATATATAGATGAATGTGTGAGTTTGGTTTTCAAAATCATTTCAGATTCAGTTTTTTTAAGAAAGAACTGAAAAATATAAAGGAGAAAAAAAATTGTGGACTGTAAATGCTAGCCAAGTATTTTAGCGTGAAATGTCTCTCCACAGTGACTAGTATATCAGCCAAATTTCACAACAAAATTAGAAACATTTTACTTAAGAAGTTTGGAAATGAAACAGGATTTTTTTGTCCCTGTGTTCTTGTCTTCCTCTTTTTCTGCAGAAACTATTTAGTCATATCCACTTCACACATGATATGATAATAAGACTTTTTGCATGACCTTCAGTTAATAGGCTTCACTTCGCCTTGGAGACAATTCCAGTAATTTTACACTATACAGTATGTTTCTGTCCATCCCCTTGTGAGCTTTGAAGTCCTTCATTTTTTGTTAGAGACTTGTTCTCCTATGGAATGAATTCTGGTCAGAAGGATGACATTTCAAATGAGAGAATGGTTCCTTTTCCCAGGAGAGGTAGTTAAGGTAACAAGGTTGTGGAAAAAAAGGCCATGCTTCCATCAATCACAGACTAGAAGTGCAGGACGCAACTTCCCGAGTGCCTTAGACAGCTCTTACCAGCCAGCAATCTTGCCTCCTCTGCATTCCCTGACATAAAATTACTTTATCTATTACACACATTGTGACTTCTATTGATCATTGAGGGTGAGCAATTATTTTCACAGTTTAGTTTTTAATTAATAAAAAAACAAAACAAACAAAACCAAGTAGAACATTAATTAAAACTTCAGCAGTATAGTAGAAAGCATTCACTTACCCTATGACAATGCAGGAGATGGCAGTTCCCAAAAATGCATAGGTTAAAATTGATCCCAAGTTACGAAAGAAATGTCTCTGGGGAGGAAAGTTTGGGGAAAAAAAAAAAGTCCTTTGTAATACAGTCAGTAACAGAACCTTAAAACCAAGTTGCATCTAGAAGTGCCATTCCATCCATTCTTTTTCTTGCTACAGCCCATAGATATAAAATGAAACAGTATAGGCTATAGAAGTTGTTTTGGAAAATATGATTTGATTCTATCTTTTTTTGTCTCTTGGAGTGCCTTTTCAATTCTCTTTTATGCATCTGGTCAAATGCTTCAGGTTCACAATAAAAGTGTCTGATATAAACTATCATGACCTTATCCATTGAGTAAGCTAAGTTTTGATCATGCAGTGTATAAAAAATACATAGGCTGCTGCCTACTTGTAGTGTTACCAGATTCAAAGTGGCCTCTTCTGAAAATAGCAACGTCCACATGTTACAAACTGCACAATCAAATCTTTGCACTGTGACAGGGAGCAGATTGTATTTTTTACCATTCCTGTCAAGTTCTTACCGTGCAGTATATTTATTAACTGGCTTTTTTTCTCTATTACTGGTCTGTTGGATCTAGAAAGTAGCAATCACACTAAGCCATTTCTGTAATTTAAGACAGAGGCACTTACCTTCTTTAAACTATATCCAGCATGAAATATAATAGGTGGCAGCAAAATATTGAAGAAGATGGAAGGATCAAATGTCATCTGCCAGAAAGGACAAAAGAGAGGGTAAGGAGACAGAACGTTCTGAGTTCTGTTTTACATATTAACGTGTAATTCCTTATTGCTCATATATGTAAAATACTATTTGAATGTTTAAAGAAGGAAATTGGTTATGAATATTTTAAATATACAAGTAGTGTTACCTGTGATACTGTCATTACACTACTGCACTAACCAACTGGACAGTCCCATGCTTAATTCCTGGTTCAGATGAGGGCTTTGTGCACTGTCCTATGTCAGTTCCCCACTTACTCAGCAGTGGCAACAGAAAAGATCTGCACTAGCCAAACCAAACTAATGGTTCTTTCAAAACATGTCTATATAGTTCCAAACAGAGCTAGCTAAAGTTGCTTGATGAACTACTGGCTGTCACTTCTTTGTGATCACTCTTTGTGATTCTTGCTCCATCCCACTGCCTGGCACAGCAGCAGACAACAATTCATACTCCATTACAGAGCTTGTTTCACTTATATTCTGTGTAGTGGCAACCAGGTCCTCTCTGAGTGCAGCCCGCCTGAGATGCATCTGGAACCTCATTATGTGTGAGGCACCAGACAACCTCCATCTCCTTTGTTTTGTAAGAAGTAAGAATTTATTGTACTGCCGCCTCAGTGCAAAGCTGAAACTGCTGTATGGGAAATTCACTGCAGGAATAGTTCAGAAGTACTGTTTGTAATGCTGAGCAGTTATCATTGAGCTCTTCTGATCATATCTTTTGTAACCTCAATTCACCTTGGGGCATGAAATAGAGAGAGAAAATACCAAGAAAAGCAGCTGGGAGACACCAGTAACCTTCTGAAGAGGCCCAGTTTCCTGAGCTTCCTAGACCAATTCTACCATAGCCAAGAGGCTGAGAAATGAAACTTTGTGCAGAGAACAGGGTTGAAAGTTCAGCAATCTTCTCTTTTGGGTACATAGCCAGGCTGTATAATGAGCTCTATTACAAGCTTTTAGGAATGGATGACTTCAATTTAAAATGCTGTTACCTGCTTTCAGATATTGTCAATTTTATAAGAAAAGCATTTGTGAATTGAAAGTGAAGGCAGTACTAATGCTGCTATATGCCAAAGTACATTACAGAAGATTTAAACCTAGATGAGTAAGAATGACTCACGCTCCAGAGCATCTCAGTATTTTGTATGTGAATAAGCAGAATTGTCCTCATCAAAACATGTGGGATCAGCATCCAAACACAAAGTGTTTCTGCAAATTTCTGTAGCTTTTGTTTCCCTGGGATATTGTACCTCTGTGTGATAGAAATAAGGAGGGAATTTCCCACTCTTTAAAGCTGTTACATAAATCTTACTTTAATGAGAGGTGAAATAGCATTACAAAGATGGTACTAAGTTGGTGATTTGGCAGGCCCTCTAAAACCATATATAAAATAATGGCCATCAAAATCCAGAGTGAGGAAACTGTTTTCTACTAAAGTTACTTAAATTCCCCTGGCAGTATCATTTCAAATATGTGCAGTTACCTACAAAACAAGACCCCAAATGATTTCTAAGTAATTGTATTCCAAGGCTTTATTTTTGTAGTGTGGTGAGCTTGAACTAATTGTGGAACTTGCTAAGTAATTTATGCAGACTCTGAAGCCTCATCACCTCACACAGAGATTTATTGAATCAGATGTACTCATAAATTAGAATGCCTGTCTACTTCTGATCATTCAATCATTGGAAACTTTACAGACATTTGCAAGCAGCTGGATTTTCATGAATACTGTAATAAATTTTACTTAGAGCTATAGTAAAGATTGTCAGGAGAACACTGGGTCAATGTATTTTTCTGTGACCAATTAAAAAAAAAGCTCAGAAAAAAAGCTCCTTAGCTCTTGAAACCACTGAACTGTGTCTCCATGTCACCATTTGAAAAAAAAACATGAACACTGATAGAATCCCTTAGCCAAATGTTGTATACAGATTAATTACTAAATTTCAGTGAACACATAAAAATATGCATAAAAATCTCTGCTTTAAGTGAGTTTCACAGCAGGCTGTATTTGTTTTTTTTCCTTATTAACACTGTTTGCTTCTGTGTTGAAAATAGACTGAGGTCCAATTTGTTTACAATACCTTGACAACAGGTTTGATATCAGATATCAATGGCCATTTTCTGAGTTGACTCTGCTTATTTTGTCTTGTGTCATTAACAATAATCTTTAACTGATAAAAAGAATATTGTAAAATTTACTTTTGATACTTAAGAAAGTAAGAATGCTTCACAAGACAGGCAAAAGTCTGAAAAACTTCAGAGAAAACTCATGTTTGTACAGTCTGTCAGATGAACGTTACCTGAGAAGCTAATTCATGATTGTTACTTGTAACAGTATGAACATCGTCCATTTGCAGATCAGTAGCCAAAGTAACTTTCTCCCCATTTCACTGTAGCTATTTTTTCTTTGGAAAATTCTCAAGGCCTAAATTTCAGCCATTGTAAAATACGTTAAATTCTTTAATTTCAGAGAAACCAAATCAATACATGAGAGCCATAGAGCTAATTCATTATTTCCTCTTTCAGTTAGGTGGGAAATCTATCAAAAGCTACAAGGTGAAATATTTAAACTGAATATCATAGAGTATGAATGCAGGGCAAATAATCTTTTTTTGTAATAAATTGTGTTTGTAAGGATTTTGGCCTAGAGTATGTTCAGCCTCATTTTATTCTCTACAGAAGAAATACTTAAAGCTTTTTCACTTTTTCCTGGTGCTTTCCTACTTGCATATAGAGAAAACTGATTTCTGCCAGTTGGTAGCAAGCTCTGGGATTGTCCTTCAGCAAGAAACTAAAAGAGAACAACCTGGCTTCACCTTCAGAGAGCCGTCTTCCTGTGCTTTTCTGATCTAGTGTGGGATCAGTGCTTAGCATAAAAAGGGCAATTAGTGTAAAACCCAGGCTAACCAAAGTTTACCCGTAAGTGAATGGAGACTGCCTAAGAGTGGTAGAAAAAGACCAAAACACCATAGAAAACAGAGAACTCTTCAGCCACCCTATCTCATGCTTTATTTTCTGAATGCCATTGTTCAAATACTGAAGTGTCACGAAACTGTAAAATCATCCAGAGTTCACACAAAGTGCATTCCTCATCTAATACTATTCCATATACGTGAAACACTAGTTGTTTTTTCTACCACAGCTAGAAACAGCAGTGCAGCTGTCAGTACACTGTCCAACTTTGCCTTCGATTTCAGACACAGTGACCAAGAACAACTTTGAGTCACCACACTTCAAGTAACTTTCAATAGACAGAGTGCTTTTTAAAGCTGGAGAGGAAAATATTTTTAATAAGCCTATGTACTGCTTACTGTTCTGTCAGCAGCTGTGCTACTTCAGTACCTTTACCAGAGACAGAACACAATTAGAGCAACGGCTTGCAGCTCCTTTGTTCAGATAAAGTGGTATTTTAAGGCTACACGTACTAGATCAATTATTTAGATTTGGAAGAGTGAGAGCTGCCAGAAAATGACTTCTGTCTTCTTGCTAGCAGATAGCTTCATTTGATAAACAGGAAGTGAAAGCTCAGCTTTTTTTTCCATTCTGCTTACTTAAAAATATCAAATTGACAAAAAACCTGCTAGCACATAATGTGCTGCTAACTTCATGGAACACGTGATAGAAAGCGAATTCACTTGCAAACTCAAATGTTGACCTTGGAACTAATTCAGCAAAAGTTAAAATATTTCTTACATAGGCATCAGAAATCTTGAATGAATGTTTTACATTCAAAATGATTTGAAGGATATATCTTTGTAAGTCACAGGGCAGCCTGTTATTTCTGATAAATGCAGGTAATAAACTCATACACTGAAGTCAAAAGAGAATTGCAGTTGAACAAAAATCAGAGCATGGTGCGATCATGTTTTCTGTTTTGTATATCAGTGCTTTTGCCAGGCAGGAAGGCTGCCAGGCATTGCTTTTGTCTCCTAAATGCTGTCAAATGTCTCCCTCTTTCCTTTTTTTAACTTATTTTCTTTTTAATAAGGCACTTGCCCTCTTACAGTGAAAATGTTAGCAGGCTCAGACCTCTCCTGTGATTTAGAGAAACCCACAATTCGTAGTGGAGATTTTTAAGAATCTTTCTGCAAATTGGGACTATGGAAACAGGAATGGGCAATCCCCTGTAAGAGCAACAGGAACCTCTATCTTAATCCTCCTCCCTTCCCATAACATGAGCCAGCTTCAGTGTACCAAGTTTGACGAAAACATTCAAATGTAATAGAGAAGTACAGGAGACTTGGGAACTAAACACTTGAACTAAGACAAACCTCTCACAACCAGCAGGAAAAAGGATGAAGACTCAGCAAAATCTGGTTAGCATGACTGCCACAAGACTTTCCTGTCTCCACCCACCACAGCTCTCAGTTTTCAGTGTCTAGTCTAGTTCTCTCTTACACTGTTAGGAAGTTAGCAGCAACTACAGGCAGGACATGAGGCAAGGGCTTTGAGCAGATGGTTAAATCCAAATTCTGCGGAGATACCCAGTCTGCATTCTAAGTGTAAATTAAAAGCTTTGTATAATTATAACTGCTACTATATACAAAAATATGTATTACTGTGGTAGATAAATAATGATGCTTGTTAAAATCAAAATAATATATTGAAATATTGTAAACGACATTTGTAAGGGCTTAGAACCTGCATGTGAGTATGCAATGTCTTTGAATTTAAGTTTTAGAGGGATTTTGGAAAGTCTCTCTGCACTCATAAATTCCTTAAGTTGCTGCCCTTTCTTTGAACAGACTATCAAGAGAAGCAAATATTGCAAAGGTAGAGAAATAATACACTAAATAATTAGAATATTTTAAGTGTTACATACTAGAAAATAAGAAAGTCCACAACATTGCAAAGGACTCTAAATAAAATAAATGAAAGAAATATCTCAAACAATTCAGAACAAAAATAAAATCATTTTTACCTTTTGAAGCATTGCATTGCCCTGGTGACCATTGACATTGTGGTGGTTGATCTCTCTTTTGTATTGGTATTCATAGACCTGATTAGTTATATTAATAAGTAGACTGGATGGCCCAGATTTCAGCTTTTCACATTCATAAACAGTTCCATTTTCAACATCTGATGTTTTTGTTGCATATCGTATAATTAATCCCATTACGAGGCCTGGAGAGTAAAAACAAAACAAAGAGATTCAGGTGAGTTTAAGCATTTGATGCTGCACAGTGGCTGACTTGGGGAAAAATGAACTTCCCTGATTTGTTCTACTAAAGCTAGAACGTTATTTTCTCAGTGTTTCTACCTTCACACATGCACACTTAACTCAGTACTCTATGGGGGACCATAACATTCTTTCAAAACGTTAATTTCATTAGAATACTGATTTTGGTTTGCCATGTCCTCAGCTGTACTCCTATTCTTGCAATCCAGTTGCTGGAATCATTCTGTTACAGCAGTTGACTTAAATGCTGTGCTTTCAATAGATACTGAGAGAAGGGGCATGAATGCATATCTGAAGTGCTATGCTGAGCATAAAAAAATCGGCTGTGATCTTGGTGGTTTCCCACACTTCTTCATGGAGGTACATTTCCTTCTTTCTCTTGGCACTAGTGGGAGCTTGAGTGATTACTTCAGGAAAAGTAACTGTTATTTATCTAGATTACATTACTGGAGATGATTAATTGTAGGAAATAGCGGATAGGAATCTGAAAGATAAGTTTCATTATGTAATGTCATGGATGCTGTGGATAATCAAAGTGGTCATAAGCACCTGGTCAGGTGTCAGTAATTTTCACATTTTTCACTAAGAGAGGCTTTTAGAATAGACACAATGCAAGCTTATAGATTCCTGGACTGATGATGCAGCAGAATGACATCTGTATTGCATATTTTGTATGTACGTGCATTCATGCTTGTTTAGTGTGGTCAGCTACTTCAGATGGAACAGGATTGAGATATGCAGCAGAAAACGTCAAGGCTATTTGAAGATACAAAGCATTTGTGTAGTGAATCAGATAATAAATCTAGCTGTAGTAAAAGACTGAATTCCTCAAAAAAACAAACAACAACAACAACAAAAAAACAGAGAACCTCTTTGGTTCATGTACTTTGAACCAAATTCTGTTTGATAATTTAAAAAATAAAAAGCGTTCTCCATTACAGTAATGTAATTGAACAAAATTGCTTGAGGGAAAAAACATTTCAAAATTTAGTGTCAAATTTAGATTAGGAGTCAAGAGGGACTGTTCTTTTTTTGTATTCTTATCAGACATTATCTCCAGTGGCAGATTCAAGCTACCTCTGTAAGAATTTTCTGGAATGGAAACACATTATCTGATTTACTACACAAATGCTTTGTTGATCATAGTCACGCAAGATGATCCTTGATTATAAATAAACCAATTTGCAGAAAATGATTGTTTTAAATATATGACAACAGTAGTTGTAATTCTCAGTCAGTATTGATCAATTCTTTGCAACTGGCATTCAAGTCAGCCTTTGGATTTTCTTCTACAGGTTTAGTTCTTATCCTCAGATGGAGTTCAGATCTGGATAATACACTGTGCAATAAAACAATGAAACAATAATGAAAGTACAGGGAAATTGTGTGTCATCAATAGCATACACATATTAAAGAATTTATATTAGAGCACATTCTAACAATATTTTTAGGGTATCAATGAGGTTTTGAAGTCCTTTTAGCTTTTAAAGCAATTCTATGATGCTTTAGATGTGAACAAAATATAGATGGGATCTATAATGATGAGCTGCTTCAGAATGTTTTCAAATTCTCTATGGAAAGTTTGGACAAAGACAATTGTTGTGGCATTACACTATGCTGCAGGAATCAGTTAAGGTGGTGGAATAGTATTGCTTCTTCTGTAATAATAACTGTGCCAAAGTCCCTAGATAAAAATGCTGGTAAATTAAAAATCTGAGAAGATTATATTGAATATTTCAGTAGGTATATCATTTATGGAATGCACTTTCTTCTTTAAATTATTACGTAATATCTCTTTAATGACAGAATTCAGGAGTCCAGATTATTAATATAAATAATTCAATTCTAAGTAGCTGGATAATGTAGTCGTCTTTCCTATACTCCACCTTCCAAGCTGAAATCATGATTTTGTGAAATCATGCTTCTGTAGCGTAGAATATTTCTTACTGTTTGTTTAAAGAAAAAAAGCTTCTGGGAAATACCATGGTAACTATTTTTTACTATAAAAGAAAGCTAACAATTTCTAAGACCTGAACCATGTTTCAAATTTAATGCAGTTTTTCTAAATTCTGCATATTCTGTAAGTAGAAAAAAAGTCCTTAATCACAGGTAAGAGTATTGGAAGGGATTTCCTAAGTCACCCATGCCAAATTCTTGAGCTACACAAGATTGTTGTTTTGTTTTTTTTTTCCAGGACTTTAAATAAGGACATTAAGGGAACCTCCAGAAGAGGCTAGGCTCAACAAGTATTCCCACTGCATACCTGCCAGGAATTGAGCTATTGGGGGAGGGAGTGTTAGGCCTCCAATCTCAGCCCTCCAATCCCTTCCAGACTTCATGAAGCAGCTCAAAGTCCTCTGACATGGAGCCATTTCTTTCTACTAAGAGCTGTTCTACTGTGTTCTGTTCTTTGTCATTACGATTTCCTTTCAGTCTGATAAACCAGTTCTATGGAACACAGCTTTAAAAGCAGGTGCACCTTCCACCAGCCTCACCTTCACTGTATTCCCTAGTGTGAGAACTATTCAACTGAGAATGGTTTTTAATTGGTAGAGCCAATGAGACTAGCAGATAATGTCACCATATTGCTGGGATGTTTTGGATTTGTTTTGTTTTTGTTAGTTTTTGATAAAGTTTAATTTTGGTTGCCTACCTCCAAGGGTGCTTTAACCTATTAATTACACATAACTGGTAGCACCTGCACTTCAGCTCTGATACCTAAATTTTGAGGTGGATAAGAACTTTGGCTGCTTACAGTCTACTTTTTTTCATTTAGTATGCTCTGGACAATTCCCTTTTAAAATGAAGGACTGTGAATTATGTGTTCTATGGGGAATTTTGCAATAGACCTGGTTTATGATTTACTGATCTAGAGAAATTCAGCCCTACATGAGATGACTAACAAGCTTTAGAAATACTCATGCACAATTTCTTTTGAAACCTTATTTGGTTTTCTGTGTACATTCTCAACGTGTTTGAGAAAGTGCTTACTATAGTGCTTACCACCTGAATATGTTAATTTTGCTCCTTCTATTCAGAGTAGCACAACAGTACTCTTTCATATTCACCTGCCCCCTTGATATACAGAAACAAGAAAGTAAGATGAGGCTCTTGTTTAGGGTCTGTCAATGCAAGCTACAATACGCAGAGAAACCTGTCCCCCAAGATCTTGGAGAACAAAGTGGTGAACAAAAAAAACAGTAAGTCTGCGTTCTTTGTTTTTTTGTGAGTAACTGGCTTTTCATTTGGTGCTGAAACAGAAGAACTTGAGAGTGATAGTGATTTAAAGAGCTAAACACCTTGAAATATCTGCATACACTGTATCTACAGGTAAACAGTACTTGAACAAAAAAACCCAACTGACCGTGCATAAGCTTAAACTAAAAGTGTTCTTTTTTATTTTTTTGGTAAATATTGAAAGATTATTGGTGTAAATAGAGCAGCTATATTTTATGTAAAAACACTGATTTTATTAAGAAATCAATTATTTTCAATTTTTAATGTTTCAAATATTTTCAAGTTGTTTTCTGTTGTTGTTGAAACTGTTCAGCCTAAGGATGCATTTACCTTGGAAGTTTATGCAGGGGGAAAAATGTATGTATACTTTAAACAGAATATACTATTAGTATGTTCTTAGTGTCTAAGTTGTGTCTGTTCAGCATTTTGCAGAAAATCTAAAAATTCCTGTGTTTGTATCTCTGTTCTTTCCTCCTGGTCTTCCTCGTATTTCACTTTCCCCATACCTTCCACTGCTATACCTCTGATGGCATGCTGTCCTGATAAGGAATACAGACCCATCCATCATACTGTAGGACACAGTCTACAAATAAATGGCAATATTTTGTCATTTTAAGCAAAACTGTTGGCTTCTTGTGCTGTCATTCACATATCTAGGAAACAGCTCAATGGACTGCAGTAAAGCAAGTTGCAGGGCAGGTGTATTATAATACAAAACATAAATAAAAGAGAACTATTCTGATAGTAAAGACAGAGATTGCATAGAAGATCAGCTGTAGCAAAGTCACTTAGGTTTAGCTGTACTGAGAGTAGGGCAGCATCTACCTGACTGTCAGTACTTGGTGCTATGACGACTTCCTGAACTGATTTTTCTCCTGGAGTTGCTGTTAGCTCATCTAACATCTCTATCATTACCTCAAAAATTCCACTTTATTTTCATGATCACAGTTTCATAATGCTGAAGATACCCAAACCCATATTCAAAATTTTGACGAATGGAGGGGACACAATCAGCTTTCCAGATCCTATGAATGAAAATGTTTCTATGCCTAAAGGTCGCCATGAATAATGCAAGTCTAAATAGCTTATTTGCAACCATGAGGATCATTTCCTTAGTTCATGACTGTTTTAATAATTCAAAAACTCTGTCTCTTTATTGATCAAAAGAATATCAGGAGCTGGTTATCTTCATGATGTGTAGATTGCATTTTGGGCAGGCAGCAAAATGGAGCTAGAGCAGATAGCAAAGTGGAAGAAGATAAAATTCTAAATCCCATCTTATTTGTCTAATTTCATATTGCTCCATTTGTATTTTCCTCTTTTTTATCAGCTTTCAGCAAATGTTATCAGCTTCACATGGGAAACTACAATAGCTGGGAAAAGCTGTTATAGAAGTCACTCAAACAATTATAACAATAGTGGTTTACAAGTTGATTAGTTTACCTGCCATAGTCTACAAGTTGATTGCAATGAAAATATTGCAGTGTTTGCATGTGGTGTGACACAAATATTCTTCAGAATTGCAGCTTTAACAAAATTGGTTTTGGTATCACTGCTGAAGTATTTAACGTGTAAAGAATGAGTCAGTCTGGGATTAAGATGAGTCAAGATGAGCTCTCTACAGAGCTGTAGATTTACATCTTTTTCTTCCATTTTGACAATTATACATACACTGCATGTGTGTCATGTGGCTACAGAATCGGAAATCACACATGAGAAAAATGAAATGGTAGCAAGAGAGAATGGCATGATAAGCTCTTATACACATAAGACTATACAACTAGTGAGTAACTCTTATTGGTGGGCAGTGAAGAAGATTTCACATGAAAATGATGCACAATATTGCAAAACAGCATAAAAGAAGATTAGAACTTGACAGGCAAATTGAAATTACAGTACAATGACAGCATTCAGAGATTACTCAAGAGAGGCATTCTTCGTAGTCTGCTTTTCTAAAGCACTGTGGGGGGGAAAAACAAAGTCTCGATCTAAACATCATCAGGTAACATGGGTAGATTCATAAAGCTTCTTAGTCTAAACTTTGAATGTTATACAAAACAAGTGTGTAAAATAGGCATATTAAATAATTTCTTAAACTCTAGGCATTTGTAATGTTTAGAAATAATAAATTCTCTGATTTAGGAAGTGTCATTCAATGGCAGTCTGCATGTACAGGAACATAACCTGCACATCTTGAGGTTTAACAGCTCATGGTATTCACTCAACAAGTCAACCTGTAGCTACTGCACAAGAGATGGTATTACATTCTTATTTTACTGCACATTTAAGGGGCTGATGGCACTTCATTCAGCATGTTTTCTGAGCTTTGTCAGCACTTGATCTCAAGTGCCCGGTTATAAATATGCAACTACTCCTATGTCAAACCAGCACTTGAATTTATACTTACCATAAACCATAGCTCCTCCAGTTTCATGCAGAAAGCGGAATCGATGGTTTTTAAACAACCAAATTGTTAATATTGTAAGAATAAGCAGAAAGTTAAAGACTAGCAACTCCACAGCTCCCTCATGATAAAACTGATCTTCATCTTTCAGCAATGCATATTTCTTCAACTTCTCCATTTCATTCCCTTCACAGAGAACACACACAATATAAAAGAATGAAAAAAATCCCAGAAAAGGAAGGTGTTATCACCTTTGGCATACAAAAGTTCAGACACTGTAGCAATTCACAGCAAGCACATCTGCTTGATTTGCAGCCTCACGGTGAAGTGCCCCAGCTCAGAATTCAGCTGGATTCTCGTTACAGCTTCCTGTTTCTGTCTTAAAGCTGCCCTGTCTTATTTTTAATGTTACGGTTGCATCACTGCACTGTGCTTGCTCCAGCTGTAAATGCACAAATGTCTGCAAAGCTCACACTCTGCCAATTTTCTCAGATTTTGTTGTAAAACTTAGTCTGCATTCATAAATATTCATTCTGAAACACAAACTGAAACCTAAAAATCATATTTATTTTTGTAGTTTTAGCTGGAAAAACTGACACTAAAAGAATGATACAGCAATCTTCACTACTCCTTAGAAGTTTATAAAAGGTCTTTCCACTTTCCCACTTTTAAGTGTAAGCAACATAGAGGGTGGTATTACATTTTTTCAAGAAAATCATGGAAATTATTTAGGTTGGAAGTTACAGCTTCCTGGTCGGAAGGGACCCTTAACATCATCTAGTTCCAACCCCCTGCTATAGGCAGGGACACCTCTCACTAGACCAGGATGTTTTCAGACCTGTCCGCCTGGCCTTGGACACCTCTGGGGAGGGGGCATCCACAGCCTCACTGGGCAACTCGTGCCAGTGTCTTGCCATCCTCACAGTAAAGAATTTCTTCTTAATGTTTAGTATAAATCCACCCTCTTCAGTTTAAAGCTGTTTCCCCTCACCTTGTTGCTACATGCCCTTATAAAAAGCTTCTCCCAGCTTTCCTGGAGGCCCCCTTCAGGTAATGGGAGGCTGCTATAAAGTCCTCTTAGGAGCCTTCTTTTCCCTAGAATGAAGAGCCTCAGCTTTCTTAACCTGTGCCATAGGGGAGGGTCTCCAGCCTTCTGATCATCTATGTGGCCCTCAGGTTGCTGGAGTACCTCCTGAGCAGGGAACAATGCATAAGGATTTCAAGGTTTAAGCCCTGAACTCTCCTTGATCCTGTAGGTAGCCAGAAGTACGTGGAAAAGCAAAGGTTGGATAACCTAGAATGTAAAGCAATTAAAAAACCCTAAACCTATCAAACTGAATAAAAAGCAGTGGAATTATATTATTCCTTTATACCATCTCTGTTATTTGCATGTTTTCATTGCTTAAACCAGGAAAGCAGCAGAAATTGTATTACTCTTAATAGTTAATCCTCATGGAAGATTTCTGTCCTGGCCTAAAGCTGCAGTATTGTGCTGTGCAGGAGGGAAGAATTCTAAAAAAGCTCTCATATTCAATCTGTCAAGAAAAAAACGGTTCTGCTTCTTAGTACAAAAAGATAACTTTTCCCTCACTGTTCTTTTTCGCAATCACACTGGCGCTTTTTTTTTTTTTTTTTTTTTTTTTTTTTTAAGATTTTGAGCAAACTAAGATATAGAGTATTCATTCCAAATCAAGTATTGATCGAATACTTGAAATAAATACCTAGATGTCTACTATATAGATGATACTATTGGTAATTTCAGGGCTGTAGCTTCTAACAGAATAACTATTTCTAAGGAGGTACTGTTGCTTCAATCTACAATGTTTTGTAATCACTTTCACTCAGCAAACAATTCAGTTTCCTACTAAGCTAGTTTCATCATATTTTATGTGTTCAGATTTTCTTTCACTTTCTGTGAAGAAAAGTAGTTGTCCTATAGTTCTTTTTCACAGAATCACACAAGACCACATAGTGGCTGGAGCTTTGAGTCCATCTGCTCCAAGGTCTGTTTGCATGACCACCCAGGCCAGGGATCTCCAATGAGATCCCACAGCCTCTCTGGTCACCACCCAAATGCTTTATTACTACACAGCACTGAAGCACTTCCTGGTGCTCAGAGGAAACATCCTGTGTAAGTTTGTACACAGTGCCTCTCGTCCTGCCACCGGGCACCACGGAACAAAGCCTGGGTTTTTTTAAATTCATCTTTTTTCTTCAATTACCGGGTGTTTTTCCTTATTACTGATTTTACTCTGCAGTTATAATGTCTTCTCTCTCATTTGTAATTCTCTTATTTTTATCTTTCCTTCTGTAATTTTACCTGATAATTTGTAAACTTCATTAGTACAAAGCCAAAATTGTGTTTCTGAACTGATTATCTGTGGAGTCTCAGAGATGAAAAGTAGGCCAAAAAAACCCATCCCAAATTAATGACTCATGCATTTCAATCTTAAATAAGGATAAAACTTTGATGTTATCTCAATTTAAATGGAAAGGATTTAATTCTTCTAAAAATATTAAGAGTCACGTGGCTGAAGTTTAGAACTTTTCCAAGGGATGAAAAAAGAGTAAAGAGTTGATTTGGATATCACCCTCATCGCTTGGAAATGACAGTGACCTCAGTAGATACTTAGAGACTGATTGATGCTTCTCCACTGAAGATGAAGAAAAGCAAAACAAAAATAATTCGAAGTTAACCCCATTCAATACCTATCACTATAAAAACCAAAATTCTTAGTTCTCCTCACCAAATAAATAATTTGCAAGTGCTCAAAATTAAAGGAAAAGAAGCACAGAACAGAGGAAGGAGGGCATTTTATACTGAGGATCTCAGTGATTATGGTATTCATATCAGGTTTGGAGGCAAGGTTCAATTTCCTCTTCTATCTGTATCTACCTGAGCCCTATTTCTTACCAGATAATATGGAATTTCTCTGTCTTAAATGTTAGAGCAGTTCGGCTGTACAGCACTAAAAACACTTAAGTGTTAATTTCCCAAAGCTTCAACTTCCCCTATTGCAAAGAAAGGCTGTAATTCTTCCTCATCACACAAGATAAGCTGCAGCATGTTTGTGAAACTATCACACACTACAGCAATTTACACCATACCCAAATGTGGATGGAAACAAATAATTTTAGTTTTAGTACTAGATTTGGATAATAAGCATCTTTTAATTTATTTCCCTATAATGGGTAGTGGAAATGGTAGGAATGTGAGTTATGCATTCTATGTGTCCTATCCATCTGCATACTGTTCACATCACATCAGAAAACCAGTATGTAATCATACAAATAAAAGGTTTATTGCATAGGAGTCAAGGCAGAAGAATTTGGCTTGTAGTAACAACTGGAATTCTGTATTTCCCAGCTGTTGTCTCTTTTAATATGAAGTATCTTAGAACATACTAAACATCCTCAGAAAAATATTAGGAAAAAGAGTTATGCTGGCTATCACATATGCAGTGCAAATTGGTAAGCAGTGCATTAGTGGACCAAAATTATTATAGTTTGCTCTGCTTTAATTCTCCACTAAATAATTTTACCTAGAGTTTCTAAGTGTTTGTTTGAAAAATGTTATTTAAGGGGAAAACAAAAACCAGACCTTCTTCAGGAAGAATTTTCTAAAAGCAAATATGTTATGGAGAATAACTAAACATTGCAGTGGTTGATCCACTCATGTCTCTGGGTGTGAAACTGTTGCAGAAAGAGCCAAAGGGTCATTAGAGGGACTTTATTTACTTTCAATTTGTTTGTTCTTTTATTTCTACTGAGCAAGAAAACCACAAACTTGTTCCGAGATTTACACTTTCGTTAAGCTGTAAGTTTCTGAAGGTTGACTTTTAACTAAATGAAGGCTTTTATGCATGTCCCAGCTGAAACCAGAGCACTTCCTGAGTAGGGTTTGGGCTTAACAAGTTAATCTAGACACAAAGCAAACTTTTTCCTTTACTGATAGTTAAAGGAGTAAGTTTCCTTAATTTCAACATAACTGTACTGATAAAAGATGCTTGTTGCTGTAGTGGATGAGGATAAATTATGTATTTTACCACTTCAACTGCTTTCATATTGTGGGCTGCCTAGAGCTGAATTCTGGTAGAAAAAAAATCACACCACTATAGAAAATAGCTAAATTATTCCAAAGCAGCCTTTGAGGATATACAACAGCTGTTGGATCCTGTCTAAACCTCTCTGTTTTTTTGTTTGTTTATTTGTTTTGTTTTAATATTAGAATATCTATTACAGCCACAAAAAGTTGGGAGAAATGACGTAAGATTTCTATCTCTTGTAGATAATGCCTAGGCTAGGCTAAACAGTTCAGTTTGTGTGTACAAGCATACTTCAGTGAGCGATTTTTGAATGTTTTTCTTCATGCACAGCAGTAGATATTGGGGAAATGCTGCAATTACTGTTTTCTATTATGGAAGATTGAAGTTGCAGGTATTGGACTTGGGTGCTTAAATTCTGCCAAAAACTTGGCACAACGGTTTGTATAGTTTTGGGGAAATTTGCTTCTAAATAGTATTTGTCATGTCACAGGTCTGGCTTTTCTCCCAGAGATGTAAGACAGAATTTTAAATCAGCTTTCCAAACAGAGCCACCCATCACAGACAAGGGCATCTGTGATCGCATGAGAGAATAATTTTCTTTAAAGCTTTTAACATGCAGAAAAAAAAATCGGTTTCCTTATCTGTCTGTGTAACTGAAAAATTCTAGTGTTTCACAACATAGTTGTTTCCTGTTTGAGGACACATTTGCCCACAGAGATTATGTTTTCTTTCTCATCTTTCTGATTTATTGTCATCATTCATTCACTGTGAAGTGGTGATACAAAGCAAGAGTAACTTTTTTTTTTCCTGCAAGACACATGAGACTTTTTTCTAAGTGAGCTGCCAGAATTTACCTACATGTGTAGGACGTCACTGACTTGGATTCCTTACAGATACTACCAGGCTATTCAATCTTAAGACTGGGAAGATCAATAATTACATAATTTTCAAGGTTTGTTTGTAAATGGGCTTAGATCATTAAGTGAAAGATGGTATCTGAATAAAAGTTAATATCAGCTTTTGCCATTCACAGTTATTTTAAACAGACTTTACAAACAGAAATTAATGCTGATTCCCTTGTACTTGTGAGGTAAGGCATTTGAAAAATATCATAATGGCTAAGAATATAGTGGAAAATATAGTGAATTTTAACCCAATGCTTTCTGAATGTGTGAGAGCTTCAGCTGCAATGCATGCATTATCACCACTACACAATCTCTGAATTCTGAACAGAGTATGAAGATTCGATGATTAAGGTAAACTAAGTATCTGAATCAAAATGTATGCAAGTGGGTATTGTATTATAATGCATACACCATTGGGGAAAATGTATTTATTCTAAGAGATACAGGACATTACTAGGAATGCTTTTTGCTTTTAGTGATCTGATGATATTTTGGCATGTGTAGACTACTCAGAAGGATGCCCCACATGCTCAGGATCATATGCTGAGTAAAGCAAAAGTGAACTTCTGAAGTAATAAAAAAAGACTATGAATAGATTCAATCCAGTTTAATTTGCTACATTTTCTGAATGAAGGGTATGACTTTCTGTGATAGTCCAATACATGCCATATTACTTTATTAGAAATACGTGTGCACAAAACCAGATTTCCCTTAAGCATAATGAAGCCAATCTCATGTCCAGTACTTCTTCAGGAATGTTCTGCTAAGTACAGTTCTGCAATAAAGGGTGTTTGGAAAGATGAGAATAAGCTGTACTGAAAAAGTCCAGACAGCACAAAGAAACACAGTAAATGAAGACTCAGTATGACCTCAGTATTTGAAGTGAGGTCTCATTTGAAAAATTGTTGGCAGTGTGACCAGATAATCCGTTCGATTTTTTTTTTCTGTGCTCAGCTGTTGCCACGTTTTTATTTGTAACCATATTTTCAGTAGCATTCAGATCCCTCACAGATTTTCTCTCCTAACTGGAGTAACTTCTCTCAAAGTTTTGCTTTGTTTACTAGTCATACAGAACAATCCTATTTTGTAGCATTTACATTTATAGCACTGATAACATGATAAATGAAGAGAAGGGAACTGGATAAACTAAAACGTTACATTTTGGTTTTCTGAACAAGATACCAAGTGAATGAAGAAAGTCTTCATAGGGAAGATATTTAGAATATTAATTTGCAGGCCAAAGACAGAGGTAAGATATAATTTATATTCTAACTTAGTATGTCAGGCAATTTTAATAATATCGTGCTCTTAATGCAAATAATATTGTTTTAATCTCTCTTGAGATGTCGTTTTTTATGAACAAGAGGGTGCAGGTTTGTTTGCTTCCTGTTTCCACTTTATGAAGTGTCCTTTGTGTATTTGACAGAAGAAATATCATTCTCTCCCTTAGTTTTGTAACTTTAGAAGTCTGATGTTACAGAAACTATAAAGCTATGGGGATTGATGAAAAAGTGAAAGGACTCTTGCAAATCAGTGGAGAGATCCTCATCTTGGAAAATATACTCAGGTAAGTAAAAGAATTAAAAAATTATAACTAATTACAGTGATTACAGTTGATGGGAATTGTAACCAGAGACAATGCTTTAGCAACCTTGGCCATTATGCAAACATATGTAAAGTAAGCTAAAAGTAAAAGAAACATTGAATACAAGATGATCTCTATGTACATGTAAATAAAACACTAAGCAAAATCAACTCTGAAACTGAGAGATCCACCACGTTGCCAGTGCCCAAATAACAAATGTTCTGTCACAGCCTTCTTGCCTAAAATCCCCAGACAGACTGGAACAGGATTAGTGGGATCACAACTGGTTATCCTTCTGTAATCCATTCCAGCCAGGAGATCTGCCTTTCTATCTCCTGTTCTGATACATGACTGCCAATGAAATCCTGAGGGCTAAGGCCACTTAAGGCCACTAAGCCCACAGTAGTGACCTAAGTGTCAGTTTACAACCACCAGTTATCTGTCTATTTCAAAATCCATTCTTCTGTTGCTTAGGAGAATTTTCATATGAAATCAGTTTATTTGCTGGTTTTTATGGATCCTGTCTGCACTTTTCCTGAGGTAAAACTCTGGTTTTACTCCTGCTTACTTGGTCTGAATGATAATTTATCTACAAGGGTCATATAGACTTTGGAGTCTGAAATAATAGTCCACATTATCTATATACCTAGTACATTACAGCTATTGCTCTTACCCAAAAATTAACTTCAAAAATGCTTTCTGCTTACTGGAATACATCTTCCTATCCAGAAGGCAGAGTCTTTTTTTTTCTCTCCTTGCTTTGTAGCCTGTTTTATTGCCTAATCAAAACACAATACTTATCATGATGAATATACATTGAGTTGAGTAGAATTTGAGTTTCAGTCTCCCAAGAGGGTTGTAATATTTCTGGTTATATGTCACTGTCTCCAGCCATTGTATCAACCTAGGAAAATCATCTCTCACCAATGAATTCAGTATACACACTGTGATATAACATGATAATGCACAGTTCCACGTGCTGAAACAATCGTATGTGAACCAAGCATTACAGACCAATCTCAATTAAAAGAAAGCTGAAATGCTAGTGCATTTTTTCAGAGAAGACAAATGCCAGTGTTTATAGGAGTAATTGAAGCTCTGAAGGAAAGAAGAGTTTGTGTCTGTATGTTTTCAAAGTACTGTTGATCTAATGGTTTTAACCAGTTCTGGGTTCAGAACTAAGATGCGTAATTCTTAAGGAATACTGAGAAAATAACACTACTGATATACAAAATTTAATTCTAACTGAGAAATGTCAGCATCATGAAGTTCCGAGTTCACTCGTATTTAACATCCATTTTCAGCTTGAATTGCTGCCATGAGAGTTTCTGTTCTTTCATATTATATCATATAACAATCTAAATAGCAAGATATAACTTAAGGATGCCAATTGTAAAGATGATTTTTAAATCACAGGACCGTAGGGGTTGGAAGGGACCTCTGCAGATCATTTAGTCCAGCCTGCTAAGGCAGGTTCCCTAGAATAGGCTGCACAGAAAAGCATCCAGGTGGGTTTTGAGTATTGAATGATTGTTTACTAAGGGGAGACACTTACGGAAAGCTAAAAAAGAGAGAGAGGTGCACTGTGACCTGTAATATTCATTCACTGAAACCTCAGCACACACAAAAAAATTATTTGATTTCTATCTCAGAAAGTCCTTTTGTGAAAGGATTGTAGGAACCATGTAACCTAGCACAGGAAAAAATATCTATCCACCAAAGAATGTATTGGAAATACGCTGTTTAGTAGCCAGTTGTACAGACTTAGAATAATTTAGGTTAGAAGGGACTACTGCTGTCATGAGGTTACTGGTGGCCCATGCCACTAACCTGGAACCTTTCAATTACAAGGACTGCTTCCCCCCTATTTAGTTTGTCCACAAACTCGATAGCAGACAACTCTGTCTCATCATCCAAGGAAGACATTAAATATTGCTAGTTTCAGTATCAGTCCTGGGCGATATCAGTAGTACTTCTTTGATACTGTGATCCTATTCTATGACTCTATTCCAATTGGCCAAGATCAGACTTTGTACTGCTGATCACAATCTAAGCTTGATGATCCAGCTGGTTTTCCACCTGCCTTATCAAATCCACTTCTCCAGTTCATATCTCACCAATTTGTATACTGTATTGCTATTGGAGACAGTAATCCAAGTCTTGGAAAATCCACTGCTCCCCCCTTATCCACAAAAACAAACATCTCATCTTAGAAGATGGTCAGGTTGTTTAGCCTTGATAAAGCTGTACTGGCTGTTCCCCGGTCATCTCCTTCGTGTGTTTGAAAATGGCTCCAAGGACAGTTTATTCTATAACTTTCACAGAGGCTGAGGTCACACTGACCATCTTAGTTATCTGGAGTCTCCTGTTGAAGATTGGTGTGACATTTGCCTTTTTTCAGACATCAGGAATCTCCCATACCCCCTGAAATCTTTCAGAGCTGATAGCCAAAGGCCTTACAATGACAGCAGTGAGTTTTCTCAACACCTTTGGGTGCACTATATGCAGAACTAGGGACTTGTGCTTATCCAATTGGTTCAAGTCAATTTCCCTTACAACAGGTAATGCTTCAGTCCCACAGCTCTGCTGCTATGCTAGAAGGTGTGATGGCAAATTTTACCAGTAAATTTTACAGGCCAAAAGGTCACCTTTACCTTTTTCACGTCCTTTGTCACCAGCTCCTCTGCCCTACTGAGCATTGGGTCTACATTTCCAATAGCATCTTTTGCTGCTAGCATAAACGTGGAAGTCTTTTTCTAAAAAGAAAAGAAAAGAAAAGAAAAAAAAGAATATCCATAGCAAGTTTCAACTCCAACTGTTTCAGCTTTCCTAAGTGTTTCTCACAATGCCTTTATATTCCTCCTGGATTGCCTGTTCCTGCACACCTGCTATGTGCTTCCCTTTCACATTTGAGCTCAGCCAGATGTTTATTCTTCATCCACACTGGCTTTCTGCTACACTTGCTTGAGTTTCTTCCTGTTAGGTGACTTCTGTGCTTTGAGGAAGACCAGCTCTCTTGTGGCCTGCCTGTTGGTAGTCGTAAAACCACTCCTTCCACAGTGAGTTCATGAATATCAGATGGCTGACTGAATTGTGTTGGGAAAACGGCAGCAACTGAAATGCAGCAAAATTCATAATTCCATGTGTTTGCAAGTATCCTGACTATGGTAAACAGTTAAATATTAAAAACCAAACCGCAATGCTGCCTGGCAAAGTATATTGCTGTGGCACTTTTCACTTTTCCTAGATATTTATTCAAAAATATGCAATTTAGAGACTTCCTTCATAGCAAAATGTGACCAAGAGAGAAAAATACCCAATTTAGGTGGCAAACACAGTACAAGGACTATTCTTCATCATGAATTGAATTTGAAAGTATATTCCACTAGAGGGCTCTCTTCACACATGAAAAGAAAACACGACTTCTAGCAGTACCAGATCTGTCAATTCCGCAGGTTTTAGAAGGATTTTGGTGTAAGTTAAGAAACGTATTGTTGTGCATCCTTGTACCCAGTAAGACCAGAAGGGCTGATGTTGCTCAGAGACAGTCTGGTCATCACTCAGTGAAAGGAGATAAATTGCATGTGGTTCTTAGCTGCCTCCCAAGTTATACCAGAACAGCCACTTGAATTATTTTTGGCCACCTAACACAAAAAAATTGGATAAATCTTGCTTAAATAAAAAGTCCCATCCAAATTCCTGTCACCCTGACATTAGCAGGACTCACATTACACCACTATGGTTATTTTACAGTTTCTGCCAGTATCATTGAAACTTTTTTTTTTTTTTTTTTTTTTTTTTTTTTTTGGTGGGGGATTATTTTGGCCTTTCTTATATGGAGGTAACCCTGACATCTTCCTATCTGTTAGCCTAAAAACATATTTTACTAAAATAGACCTATGATGAGCAATGCTGTTTACATCTCTGTCGGTATCCAAACAGCAGCTGTTCCTTTTATCACTTGAGAACTGTTTAAAAACTTGTAATTAAGAAACATTATGAGCACTTAACCATTGTGTCTTTAGAATTGCAACAGCACTTCAAGAACAGTGGTTGCGTTTACAATATTGAATGAAATCAGACTATATTTATAACGAGAAGTACACAAGAAATGCAGGTAGGTGCTTTTGAAAATCTCAGTGGGCTTAAATTGCTTTTGTAGACAAGGCTTAGCTCTTCTCTCCTGTAGTAAGCAATCAATTTTTAAGAGAAAGATGTCCAAAATGTAACTAATATACAGCTGGACATATCTGCTAGGAATGCTCTATTTTTTTCCCTTACCCAAGGGAAAGCCTGAACTGCTTCCTCCTGCATGTCCAGTCTAACCTTTGTGCTCTCTCTTCCTTTGTCATTGTCTGTGTAGGTTCCAGACAATCATTCCTCTTCACTGTGAGCCATGTTTTAGCCTTCTGTTGCTTTGGGTTCCAACCTTCTTATTCTCATTCCTTTCCCTTTCCCTTTCCCTTTCCCTTTCCCTTTCCCTTTCCCTTTCCCTTTCCCTTTCCCTTTCCCTTTCCCTTTCCCTTCCCTTCCCTTCCCTTCCCTTCCCTTCCCTTCCCTTCCCT